>NW_019392909.1:204839-259545 GCF_000648675.2 Cimex lectularius | reverse complement strand
TCTCTCTCTCTCTCTCTCTCTCTCTCTCTCTCTCTCTCTCTCTCTCTCTCTCTCTTACTTCTCTTTTACTCTTCCCTCATTTTGGACTCTCACTCTTTCCCTCGTAGTACTTCCCTTATCTCATTATTCTAACTTTCAGTGTCTTGATTGACAATTTTTTCATCCATTCTCAGTATATTTTATATTCTTTATCGTCATCATTTTGTACCTTGTTGTTCTGCTTTGTTATATGTTAAAAAATTGAAAACAAATTTTTAAAAAAACTGGACACTAACATTTCGTTGTTTACTTCACACTATACGTATTTTTATTGTTATAGTAATTACAACATACTTATTTAAATTTAAACCAAATTAAACGAGCTCAAAAATTCATGAGTTTTAATAAAAATGATTTATTTGAATGATGGTTTGAAAGAAGATACAGAAAAATCATTTAGTGATATATTAAAAATTACTTGCCAATTTATTACATGTTTTGCTCTTAATGCCCCATTAAATAAATTAAAGCCGAAAAATGTATGTCATATTAAAAATATATATATATATACCCCCAAAAGTTGTGTTTAAATGGTCCGCGAACATTAATTATGTTTAAGATCCAATTTTACAAAACAAACCTTTAGAACTGAACCTTAATTTGACAAACATCCCGAATAACCAATTAAACTTTCATTACTAATTACGTCCTCTTCCATTATTTCTGCTTTTGAAAACTCAGCATACAACAGGGCCAAACCAAAATAATTCCAATCGAACAAAATCTCTTTATACATGACAACATTTTTATTTTACAATCGAATCATCTATCATTTTAAGCCTTATTTGATATTCAGCGTTTTTGGTTGGCTAAATTCTCCAAAGGTTAATACTGTCTTTGTTAAAAAAAGATTGGATTTTTTGGCCTCATTTATACGCAAAATAAAACAGGGCTTTGACGTTTGATTAGCCGTTATTAGGGAATAATTCCCAGTAGATCAAAAAAATGATATCAGATTTTCAGCAATATTTATTCACTCGTTATATGCTTAACAACGTTATGTTATGGATTTAAAATGTTATGTTGTCAGTGTTTATTAGTTTTAAAAAAAAGACAAAATGGGTTTATATTGGTAGTTTTTGTTTATATTGCAATAGTTTTTTTACATACGTAGAAGATCGATAAATGTGTAATGGTTCTATGGGAATATAACAAAATAATGGTTTATTTATACAGTTGCAACGGATATAACTCTAAATATTGCCTATTTTTGTAGCTATTACCAGAAAATCTAGCAGTTCGTTTATATCTTTCATTTTCCATGCAAAAATATCATTAACAACAATGAAATAATCAAAATATGAACAACAGCATATCAGGCTAATAAATAATTACAAATACTATTAAAACATTTATGCTATGAGCATATTTTGATCTACTTCTAAACGGAAAACAGTTTGTCCCAGATTGTGTTAATTAACTTTATAAGAAATAGATCGTCATGATATGCCCAGAATCTGTGCTATTTCGTTTTGTCAACATTAATAATGTGGTCATCAGGCAATAATTAATAATGATAAGTTTATTAATGATTTTTTAGTAGTATTGGTTTTCGGGCAAAGGGTGACTTAAAATTTCTTCATGTCATTTTTAACTATATAACTACAAGATACTTAAAATTAATTGTAAATTACGATCTTTTTACACGTGACATTACCCCATGAAATAAAGTTAAAGCAACTATCAAATAAAATCATTTTGATTTTTTTTTAATATGTCATCGCATTTCAGAATAAAATTTAGATAGAACATTTAATTTATAAACATTGCCAAATTGATTATTTCTTAAAGAAAAGTTTTAAAAATTAGTAGATTGTATTAAAAAAAACTTTGGCCATACACATGCACTACCGTTGCAATTGCTATAAAATTCATAGGAGACCATCTTCAAACCAAACCGCATAATCCTTAAAAATTACATAAAAATCCGTGTAATGATTTTGAAGTTTTGCCGGTTAAAAGGAATTGACAGACGAACAAACAAACACGGAACCGAATTTGTTCAGAAAGGACCTAAACTTAAAGTGCAAGTGGAATTTTTTTTTTAGGACAAAAATCCTTTGGAACCCTACCTTTGGTATTAATTACAATAAATTCTTCTATTTTAATTTTTTGGGCTATGGAACCGTGGATACATTTTTATCTTGTAACATCTACAATCTCAGTATTTATTAAAGCATTCCTTTTCGTATTCACCCACATGAAAACGTGCGTGGGCTCCTTCGAGCCATGAATGGAAACATTCCTGATTCATCGAAGGCAAATTAAGTAATAATATTTTTTCCGCGAGGAAGAAATATAATTTTCAACCTTATTATATATGTTTAAACTTTTCATTCCATTAAACTTTCATTTAATATTTACATATGATTGAACATTTTCCTTTTTTTTAATTATTTTCAGATTTTCTATATTTTTCTCATTTTTCTTGTAGAAAAGAAATCCATTAAGTGCTGACTTTATTTCCTTAAAATGTTAATTTTTAGCCATTTAGAGACAATTTTTGATATTTAGAAACGATCTGCAATTACATATATTCAATTTTTACCCATCTCAGTTATTTAATTGTTTGTTTCACTTTCATTACAAAATACATAATGTCTAATAATTAAAAGAAATATGTACCACCTCTTCTTTTCACATTATTTCAAGTTTAAAATTAATCAGATCATCATGTTTTTATTTATTACATTATGTAACAAAATTGCATAGCAATATGAACAAATCGTCATTTTAATTCTTAAAACTGAAAAAAGTAGTCTTTACCTTCGTTTTTGTTTAGGTTGATAAATTGTCATTCGGAATTTTTTTTTTTTTTTTTTTTTTTTTTTTTTTTTTTTTTTTTTTTTTTTTTTTTTTTTTTTTTTTTTTTTTTTTTTTNTTGATGCACCAACTTGATATCTCGTTTAGGAGCAGTTGGAGGTCTTCCTGTGCCAATGGGTAGGAGGAGTCCCTTTTTAATATCGCGACATCGTCCGCCAGCTGTGCCAGTGTTGATGATGCTGACGACGGGAAATCATGAGTGTATATCAGATAGAGGAAGGGGCCCAATACGCTTCCTTGGGGTACTCCTGATGCCATAGGTCTGGACGCTGATACTGCTTGACCGCATTTGACAGAAAATGTTCTACCGTGTAAGTATGACATCAGTAGTCTGTACATTGAGTCTGATAGATGGGGTTTAGCTTTGTATAGGATCCCCTCATGTACAACCTTGTCAAAGGCCTTTTCCGTATCTATGAATACCCCCAGACATACTTGTTTTTGCTCAAATGTTTTTAATATTTCATCGGTGAGACGATGAATTTGTTGTGGACATGAATGGCGGATCCGGAAGCCGAACTGAGTGTCGGGTAGAAGGTGTGACAGTTTATCGAGAAGCCTAGGGAGTAGTAATTTTTCGAAGATTTTCGACAGGAGTGGTAGGAGGCTTATTGGCCTGTAGCTTATTTTGATTAATTGGTCAAGCGGACCACGAAATTTAAAAATTAAGTACACTTCACTAAAGCTCTCCGTCGCCATTTCAATTGTCGTAGAGAATCTAAACCGATTACACGACATTTGAAAAATGGCAAAAGGAGGGAAAACTCATAAGTTGGGGTTGAGATGGGGGGTTGATGTCCGAGTGGATCGAGGTCACGATAGCTCAGGTGGTAGAGCAGCGACGTATCTAGCCGAAGGTCGTGGGTTCGAATTCCTCTCGTGCCATTAACTTTTATTCATCTCAACTAAAAACCTTAATTAATTGTCATGTATTAATTGGTCAAGCGGACCACGAAATTACGGAGTTAATCTAAATTTTTAATTGGTGGTTGGTAACTCTGCTGATAATTCTGGTAACTCATAATTCTTTCCCATGTCGCACCTCACACTTTAAATTTCAGTAATTTTTTATAAAATCTTTTTGTCTTCAAGTCTCTAAAATGTATTCGCCTTCCTTCTCGTAGGTAGATACCTAATCATGTCTCCTCCCAAAAGTAAGGCATGAGGTTATTTTTACTAAGAAAGGTGAATCGTTGGCATTTTGTAAACTCTGAGGAATACAGTGGGAATGCGTCTTAAGTTATCAAACATTTGAAAACCAAACACCCGTTGATCAATTTGCTCAAAACTCGATAACGATAAAATTGAAATACCAATTATGTTGAAATGTGTTGGCAGGTTTTCCTTGTTCTTACCTACGTACCCACTGTATGAAAAAATACATAAAAATGAAAAAAAAACCTGCAATTTCTTGATTATTTTAACGCATGAGCGTATTTTAACCAAAGTCCACAATACTAAGCTCAATTTATGAATAAACGAAAAGTACTGATATGAGTAAGTACTCGTTAGTGTTGAATAATTTCTGTCGATACTTGAGTAGTATCGAATATTTTTTTCGATATCCGTATCGAGTACTGGTATCGAATATTTTCGGGTATCGCACGTCATAGTTAAGAGGGGGCCGATGGTGGAATATTCAGTACCCAACGACCCTCAAGTAGATTACTACTATATGTCTTTATTGTTTAATATATATACAAAGTTTACAGATCGGCAGTATATATTACAGAACAGGAAATACGTTCCTCATGGTTTAAAACCGTCTGAGGGAGTCTAGCACATAAACTTATATAACTAAAATCTCTCTTATTTACAAGTACTTATAATTAATATTTACAAAAGGAATACATACTTTCTTCAAAAATTTCAGTAATGTAATAATAGAAAATAATTATGTAATAATAGCTGAAACATGGTTGCAAATATATACATTTCTTATTTATGATTACCTATAGTGCGCATAACTCAATAATAAAATAAAGTAAAGTAAAGTAAATGAGAATAATAAAAGTAAAAATAAATAATAATGAAGTACATTATCTACCACAAGAGATAATAGTAAAAAACAAAACAAATAATAAGTGTTTAATTATAATATTCAGTTAGTTATAATATTCAGGTCGAAGATGAGCTTTTCTCCTATTCAGGGGAATCCGACAAAAGAAGCCGCCTCCACTCTCACCAGGTGCCTCTGATTCTGGCTCTAAGAGAATAAGCCGCTTTGCAGAAATTTACCAAGACAGCCCAATCCTTGCTATTAATATATTCTAGCAGAATCCCACTAGACAGAGTTTCCCTACCAAAATAGTGTTTCCTGACAACGGTCAGTGCAGGGCAAGTTGCCAAGAAATGGAACAAATCCTCCCGCTATGGACCACTACAAAGTTCACAGTTAATATCCTGCTGCTTGAAGTGTTTGTAGTTTAAGTTAAACAGATCCCCCCCCGCCGACACTTAATTATCCACCGCATGCTATCTAAGGGTAGCGAGAGATCCGTTAGATAATTTGGGGATTTAAAAAGAAGCTCTCCAACCAATCAACCAACCATCCCTCCTCAGTTCAACTCTGTCGATATTGTTCCGATCTAAGGACAAGTCCAAATTAAATTGCATGATATGCCTTTTTATTTCCTTAAACCAATACATTTCTTTATCTATGATCTGCTTGGCTAGGATCTTCGGGAGTCTATTATTTGGTAGGGATAAAATTCTTATTATGTAGTCGAAGTGAAGTTTCATAGTGTAGAGAAAAATTGGCAGGAGACCCGTCTCAGCATAGAGGAAGGCTGTGGGGGCGTACTGAGGCAGCCTGAACAGCCCCTGATGAAGAACCGTTGAAACCCCTCTACCTGTCCAAACATCTCTCCTCCCCAAACCTGAGCGCCGTAGCGTAAAATAGACCTGCTGACTGTGTTAAATATTTTTAGCTTAGTCGGGTACGCAATATCGCCGTTGCCTATAAGAGGTCTCCAGATAGAATTTAGTCCCATCCACCGCATCCGTAACATGTTTGTTCATTGACAGTGCCGGCGTGAGTCGGATTCCCAAATACCTATACTCATTCACCACCTCTATCTCCTCAGTTTCTAAATACCACCTCTCACTTTTCGCAGGTCTACCCCCATTTCTGAACACCATAATCTTAGATTTATACAGATTTATTCTTAAGTTCCATCTGAGGCAGTACTGTTGTAAAGACCTGATCATTCCCTGTAAAGAGGCAGGGTGTGAGGAGAGTAAAACTATGTCATCTGCATAAGCTAACAACTTGATTCTGCCACTACCCTCCACATACCACCATCTAAGCATGCCTCCAAATCATTAATATATAATGAAAAAAGCGTTGGGCTGAGCAAACAGCTCTGCCTCACTCCCATTTCGGTATAAAATTTTCGATAACATCAAGTAGATTAATTATGCAATATGTGTAATGGTGGAAGAAGAAATATCGAATACTCCATCATCCTGAGTGAATGGTATTTGTAAATAGAAAAGTATTATTACAAGAATTTGTAAGAGGGTATGTTTAGATTTAAGAACTGATGCGTTGAGTGCTGAAATGATGTTGTTGTCCGTGGAACCAAACTTTGGCGGCAGGGCGGATAAAACCGTAGACTGATCACGGTAAAAAACTGAAGCGGGTTATCCTAAAATCGTAGGTTCGATTCTGCTTGGATGTATTAACGTTGAAGATTTAATATGTATATCATACAAATGTCACAGACATTACAAGAAAAGTAGAAACGATATTGCTGTTTGAAAAAGTGGAGCGAGGTTTGCATTGACTAAATCGCATTTTAATGAGCTACATCCAGATTGTCCTATTAATCCATGTTATTAGAGAAAACGTTGTGAAGTTTTTCTTTCAGTACCTTGAACTTTTAATTTACCATCAACTAAAATTATAAATAAATAAATGGATTCCTGATTGGAGAAGATTTCGTTTTTTCAAAAAACAATGTTCGGAAATAGTTTTTTGCAAATAAATTAAGAAAAGTTGGTTCATTAAAAACTTTGGGCGAACATTTAAATTCTTCTGGAAGAATTTGGGGCCGGGAGTCCTGGGAGGTGCTGTCCTCTATTGGAGGAGCCAAGGAGTCCCTCCGTGTGTGATCGGTGAAAGACAGGGTCAGGTTTTTGAAAAAAGCCGAACGGGATAGTCGAGTCGAAGATAAAAAAATTTTGATGCCCGATCTTCCGTTGCTACAAATTGCCGAGTGCATTTTTCGCTTCGTTCGTAGTGGTGGATCCTTATCACGACGAGAGTTCAGCGGTGTTGGAGTCCCCCGTGTCTTCTGTTCGTTGCTCGAAAACCAGGTGATGGTTTACCATCCGGGTTGTCCTATCATCCATCAATTCCCCTTTCCGCCTTTGCGGGAAATTCAGACGGAAGACGGGCCCCAGCTGTCAAAGAGATGAGTTAAACGAATCGTTATTTGTTGTAGAAACATCCCATTTAGAATTACAGTCCAAGAAGTCTTTTCAGAGGATCTTCGGAAGAGGTCAAAACAGAGAAAACTTCCTTACGGTTTTCGCCGAGCTTTCGAACTTGGAAAGGAGATTATTGACCGAGAAAGTTTATATCAGTGTCACCCCAAATACTTGTAATCTACAAACTGATAGGTTGGGATCCATTTCGGTCTTTGCAGGCCTCCTAAATGAATACAGGATTTCTAAACAAAGGAGGGAAAGTAGAACATCGCCCTAATGGCGGATTTTATGTTAACTAGCAGAGAAAAAACGATTGTTTCCCGTAGCCCTTGGTTTCCTCTGAAAAGACTTCTTGTATCCAGCAGGTCGATAATCTAGTTCATCGTTACAATTACAGTCCACTTAAACAACCGGAAAAAACTGTTGAACGCCACGCTGAATTCATCATCGAACTTCCAAAAATGTCCATTGATGTGTATCTTGCCATTTGATCATGTAGTTAAGCCCTATTCGTATCCCACTATCCGGGAGCGTTAACCCAGATTTTGACTCATGAACAACTAGGCCAAAAAAATAACGTGTCAGTGTTTTTCCCAAAAACGTCCTAATAAAAAAAGTTACCGGAAGAACAGAAGTTAAACTTACCCTGCATATATTACTAAAATGTTAATTTGTATTTATTTATCAAATAAGTCATTGTAGTGTTTTATACTTCTTTATTTATTGATTTATAATTTGTAATATTATTATAGTTAAATATAGGTATTTATTGTATTAAAGGCACATATCATCAAGCTGTCAGGAAAGTTTAATAATACTAAACCAGCATTACATCCGTGTCTTGCGGTTGAAGTATGCTCTTTGTGCTGACTACATTTTGAACGGTTTTGAATTTAATTAATTTAATCTCTCAGTTAATAAATCTCTACTATTTACAGTGATATGCATTCTTCGCCTTGATCATAGCTCAATGACATTGATGTTGCGGTTCTGGCAACATTAATGAAAATTTAACTGGTTATAATATTACAATACAGGCGCGCCAACCTTATCTCGTAAAATTAAAGGGATTATGGTTTATAACACTGCGTACACAAAACCAAGGTTCTTATTAATATATTAATAAAAACATAGTTAATATTAAATTTTTTTATGGTTTACAAATTTCAACTATTGGTCGAATATAGTCAAATATCGATTCTATCAGAAATTTCAAGTTATATTTTTAATTGATAATATAACACATAAATTCTAAAATTAATAAACAAATAAATTCTGAATATAAGAATAAGCACATTACGAAAGTGGGACTTGAAGCTACTAGACTGTCTGCACTAAAGGCTCCTCCTTATTAAATCAAATTTTTAATACTTGTTGCTTATTGAAAAAAGTTTCAATAATTGTTTGTGTTGAGAATTATCGTCCCTCAAATGATTCAAACAATAAGACGTAACTTTACCGAATTAGGTGAAAGAAAATTCAAACAAAAGCTGTGAATATAGTGTGTATTTCCAAAGATAGTTCGATTCCATCGAGTTCTAAAAACTTATGGAGTTAAACCATACAGGATTTCTCTCGTTCACGGCAAGCATGAGAATACTAATGTAGCGAATTCTAGATATACTATCCCACATTTTCTGGTCTGATGAGTCCAAATTTACCAATAATGGGATCCTTAATCAAACCTGAAAATTCTAGGATGGTATTCGAAACGTGTCAACAAAAACGCATTTTCAATTAATGTTGGGGTGGTTTAATTGGAAATCAATTAATCGGTCCTTACTTCTACCAAAATAAATTGTTAGGAGAATTTTTCTAAATTTTCTCTTAACGAATTTCAAGGATTATTAGATGAGATATCATTGCAGACACGTACACGACTATTGTTTCAACTAGACGGCTGCCCGGTTTTCCTGGAAAAATGAATTGAAAACCGTAGACCCATTTTTCAAGTCAGGCCATCGGCAATCTTACTTCTCTCATATACGTCCAAAAACTTGAGGAAAGAGTAATCATAGCCTGCGATAAAATTCGCCCCTATTCAATAGCTTTTGGAAAAAGTGCAGTGGTTGTTGAGAGCGTGCTATTATTTCACAGCCGGTCGGGGCCAATTGGAACAGCAGTTAAAGTGCAAAAGGTGAGTAACAATGCCAGTACTTTTGAACGACATTAAAATAATGAAATAACCACCATTCTTTGAAATAAAATATCTCCAGAAATAGGCGACCCGTTTAATTGTTCTTGGTATCATTCTCTATACTAAAAAACTATGTTTTAATGTATCAAAAGTTGATAGAAATCATTTAAAAAAATGATACTTATTTATGTATTACTGTTACATTAAAAAAATGTTTAGACTCTTGTTTTCAATACTTAGGATACAATTTAAACTGTTTTTTTGTATAAACCTCAATTCTAGAATAAGGGGGGTGTCGCATTGAAATAGAGACCCACGGAAAAACACGAAAAATCCTACAGGATATTTTCAATTCAAAAGCCTACGTAACACATAAATTCTTTACAACAGCCATTTATTTAAAATCATATTATGGTATATTTAAAGAAAACAATTGTTTACGAAATAAAATGTTTTAATTAATTATTGGCAGAGTATAGTACAAACCTTTCTTCTTAAACAGAAGCAGGTCATTAATATTTGGTCCAATGGCGCGGATATGCCGACATATTGTTTGCCCACATGGTTGCTTGAAAATGGAAATTGTAAACAGAAATACACTTCTCGCATTGAAACAGTTTTGCTTGTTTTGGTCTTAATTCGATTATGGCATTTATTAGCATCAAGTGAACAGGGATAATCGTTTTAATTTATTACGTTCAGGTAATAAACCGAAATATTCAACTCAGGGTGAAAAAAAAGATTTGTATAACAAAAAATTCTACCCACACTCTATTACAAGAATATATAAAAATAAAAAAATACGCAAGAAAACATAAAATGAATACTTGTACATCACCGACAATACTTTTATAACATATTTGAGAAAGTATGTCTGCGTATAAACGATGAATTTAAAATATTCACATTTTAACATCATACAATTAAGTTGGACCATATCAACAAACGCAATATAAAAATGAAAACAAAAGAAAAAACAATCTGAAAGAGTAACTTCCTCCCTCATGTAAAATTCCTTTTGATTGCATATTTTTAATAACTTTTAATTTTTAAATAATTAAACATTTTAATTCAACTACAGCTAACAAAAGATATCAACCTGCAGGTCTTCTTCAATAAAAATGAGCTAAATTTCTGAAGGCATTAGGTTCCCTTCTAATTAATGTCTTTTGCCCCATTCGCCAGTCTAAAGCAATCACTTACAATATTGACTTTCCTACAGTACTCCTTTTCAAGTTTTTTTTAAATATTCTTTTCAGTTGGTTTTGGAGTCAGCGTGTGCTTGTGTATGTTTGGGCAATGCAAAATTAATTTTATTCATCATTAGTTTTAATGGCATTTTATCTGATATGAAAACTAATTATAAATTGAATTCAATGCCATATTTTTAGGATGGAATGTCTCAAAAATAATCAAAGAACTTTATTAAGTCAGACGGAACTGGAAAAAAATCATAACTTTGCCGCTTTTTATTTGAAATTTAAGCATGAATATACAAAGGAGGCTGAGATCACATCGTTTCTTAACTCAAAAAGTAAAATGAAATATTTCTCTTTATTGAGATTACAAAATACACCAAAATATTCAGGATTGCTTATATTGTCCCGAAGGGAAGTAAGTTGACTCCGAGTAGCAGGCGGAAAACCAAAATATGTTCTGCTTATACGAGTGGTTGAAGTGGTCAATTCCGGGTCCATTTGGTGGCAAACAGGACAATGATTTCCTGACATTCTTCCGCTTCTTGAAAAACATTTTTCTCTTTATTAAGAAAAAAAATCAAAGCAATATCAAATGATATTGAGAAAAAGAGCAACCATCGGAACACGAAAATCGAGCACTAACTCACCACACACACACGCACACACAAATAAACAAAAAACTTGATGAAACATTGTTACCATGGAATAAATAGTTCTATATCGATGGCAAACTAATTTTAAGATGTAGGTATCATTCTAATTTTATATAAATTCTGAAAAATGACAACTCAAATATACAAATTTGCACCTAAAGCTTGGTCGTTTTGGATCATTTTGGGCTGCCTTCTTCGCAAGTTTGGCCAATCTGGCGATAGTAGGGTTTTCGTAAGTTTCAGTCCTTGATTGAACTTTTAATTAATATTTATTTAGAAATCGTGAGATGCGGTCTGGTGTGATGTAGGTTTCAGAAAAACATTTTCTTTATCGTGCCAACGTTTCGATCTTTATTGAGANTATATATATATTACACATTTTGGGGTGGCTGTGTGTCATGATATGTCTCATGTGTTTCCCATTATCTGGATTCTGGACCCCATTTTATCTTTGCCATTGTATCCAACGATGTACTTTTTACAGGGAGTTGGTACGAATTCATTATAAGTGTCTTTAAAAGTGTTTTTTTTTTTTTTTTTTATGATTCAACTAACAGGTAAAGGAAAGAAATTTTCTTTCATCCCACGATATTTTTGGAAATAGATAAAAATCAAACGACAGTCCCAATTTTGTTAGGAGTATTTGAATGAATTGAGAGAATATCCTTTTTAATAATGGGTATGGTCATAATCATTGAAATTTGTAGCTTAGTGGATCATTCACATTTTCTAAACTGGGCTATTCTTTAAAAAAATCAGGTTGTGTATTAAGGAAGGTTTAAATACATGATTTATACAGTTTTTGTAAATAAAGTTTGACGCTTATTGCAAGCAATTATGTTATGTTACATGTTTAAAAGCAATTATATTTTAAAAAATAAATTGTTTGTGTTTTAAGAAACTAGGTATCATACAAACAAAATGGCGAAACTTTAACGACCTTTACACCAAGTGTGATGTTAGAATCGGTTCGTAAAATATGTAGCACGTTTTTGTATAGATTTGAATACACAATTCATTTTTAAATATTATAAAATAAAATGAAAAAAAACAAGCTTTGATAAACAGTAAACAACTCTAATAATATATTGAAAATGGTAATTTAAATTAAAATGTATTAAAGTGATTTTAAATGGTGTCGCACCCACGCTGGAACTTTATTATTCTCACTCCCGGTCTAAATTTAAATAAATTTCATTTTATAGAAATATAAAAAGCAAAGCTTACTTTTTATTTATTTTTTCAACGTGTGCGTTGTTATATTTTCTTTTTTAAATATTTCTGTTGAAGAACGTTTTTTAGTATAAATAGTAATCTGTAAGTTTATTTTAATTTGAAAAACAGTATTTATATTTAATACAGAACAAATTTGTTTTGTACCCAAAGTACTTTCAACTGGCTTTTTTAAGCCAAAGCTTTTTTAAAAAACCGGAAACCAGGTGATCAACCTGACAAAAAATTTGCTCTCTTTCTTACTATTTTCGGTTCATTTATCCTAGCTGGCTTGAATAAAATTTGTGTATTTCGTACACATTTGACTGTTTGTTTGAAGAGCAAAACAATCCAGTACAACAATTAAAAATTTAAATCGGAATTTGTAACTTAATGAACGTCTGATTGGAGTTTCTATTATTCAATGAGCTGATATGTTTCCTTTGAATATATGTTGAGTTGATATTTTCAGGAATTCACACTAATCTAACAACAAAATAATTATAGGTTATATGTTCATGCCATATTATTTATTTTTACTTTCTATTGAATGCAGGAATTAAAAATTAATTATCGCACGAATTTTAAAATTATCTTTTCAATCCAAACTTCTATTGCTGAGATTTCCATAGAACCGTGGAAAAGGTAGCCTAAAATTTTGAGAGACGTGTCTTTTTCATTTATTTGACTTTATTTATTTCTAGAATAACACATTCAACATAGTTATTTCTCTTCAACACTCATTTCTCTGTTTAAATAAAGTTTTGTAACAATCCATTTTCTAGATTGTAAAAATATTTTCTGTGTGTCCCGAAATGACGTCTGTAATTTTGGAAGTAAATGCTGACTGATATGGCGCTTAGAGTAAAGTTGTCTTTACTTATGAATATTAAACATACGTTTGTGCTTAATTTCTCAAAGACGAGATCTACCAGCTAACATTAAATTTATAGAAATTTAATTTGTCTATTACAAATAGTTGTAAGACAATTAGTCATTAGGATTTTGAAACTTTTATTAAAACATAATGAAAGTAATACAAAGTAAAAAAAAGTCTCTTTGGTACAAAATTGAGCATAAGAAAAAAATGAAAACATTAAATTAAATATTCAAAATGTCCATCTTGAAGAAGAATGCATTCTTACAAAACCAAGAAAATCTTATTTAAACTTTGGAAAAGAACTTTATAAACTCGTTTATCTTCTGTGATTTTTTTTAAGGCTGCAACAAAATAAAAAATGAATCTCATAGGGTCTTCAATGTTCTTTCCATTGGAATAATGAAATTTACCGTATGATTGACATTTTATGAGATACCTGCGACTTTATGGAATCGAGTCGTGAACGGTTGAAACCACTTGAAAAGTTTAATATCTCGAATACAATTGAGAATCAGACTTCCGACAAGAAGATTTTCGTCCAGTTTGACATGTTGGATAACCTCCTGAACTATTGGAATCTGTTACGCTGTTCAACTCCAATAAACACAAATGGAAAGCCTTGTTTTCACCAAAAAGCGGAAAAGGGGCCCCCAATAGTCGTTACCTGTACGTTGAATGTTACTTACAATCCAATTCATGAGTTTTCGTGGTCCGCTTGACCAATGAATATATTTCAATTAATTAAAATTTTTAGTTGATATAAAAAAGTCAATGGCACGAGCGGGATTCGAACCCACGATCTACGGCTAGATACGCCGCTGCACTACCACTTCAGCTATCGTGACCTCGATCCGCTCGGACACTAACTTCCCATCTCAACTACACCTTTTGAATTTTCCCTCCTTATTGCCATTTTTCGTTTTTCTTTTTGAAAGGTGGCAAAAAGGAGGGAAAATTCAAAAGGTGGTGTTGAGACGGGAAGTTAGTTTCCCAGTGGATCGAGATCACGATAGCTCAAGTGGTAGAGCAGCGGCGTATCTAGCCGATGATCGTGGGTTCGAATCCCGCTCGTGCCATTGACTTCTTTATCTCGCCTAAAAACCTTAATTAGTTATTTACAATCAATAATTTTAACAACATAAAACAACAACAAACCTACTTCAAATATAATACAAGTTATATTTATTCGAATCCCGCTCGTGCCATTAACTTTTTTATCTCAACTAAAAACCTTATTTAATTATATTATAATACAAGTTTCAATGTATTTATTTTTTATGATATAAAATAGATAGAATTAATGAATGAAAAAATATATTATTAAATAGACAGACAAAAATAATAATCTAAAAACAAAGGAGATTGCGGCCTTGGTTTACAATTATCTGCCGAAGAGCGGGCAATTAGGATTAAGATGAACAGAACAATAAAATTTGTTATTTTATACAACAGTATTATATGTCCAGGATGTCTCTCTACTAACTTTTATCTCTAATAATTTTAAATATTTAATAATTGAAAAAAAAAACAAGTTCATTCTTCTAGTCCAGCCTTGCTTCCAAAAATGTAATATATTTAAATAATCAGGGTAATTTAATGAGGAAATTAGGTGCTCTCTTTTGATCATCGATGAGCCGAATTGACGCAGTCTGAATTCAGTCAAAACTGGGCACTCAAACAAAAAAATGGAAATAATCATCTGCTTGTTGCATAAAGTTCGGATCTGTTACTTCTTGTACGGTTGTTATTAAGAAAAATCAGTGCGCACTTAATTTTGAAAAACCAGCAGTTTAACGGATCGGGTGTGATTTTAGAATTTTCTGACATATTAAAGAAGGCTTGGTTCATATTGAGATCTTTATACAGCAATAATCTGTAAGTACTGTCAGCCTGAAACAGATGTCTCACTGTGTTAGAGGTTCCAACATTGTGTACTATTTTGGAATGTAAAAACGACCCATATTTAAAATTATCTAGGCTGGCCTTGAGCCGAAATGTTAAGCCACGCTAGATAGAAAATAGAAGTAGTAATTTAACATACTTGTAAAAATAATGTCAGTCAATTAGTGGTTTTCTAAATTTTTTTTTAAAGTAGTTGTAGTGTTTTTTTGCGATCTGATCGAAAAAGTTAAAAAATCTAATTCAAGAAAAGCGTATAAATAAATCAGAAGGATGTTTTCTATTTCGTCTTGCCTTCGATAATAACCAGAATACGGCTTTTCCCCGGTTATTATTTACAACTGTACGTTTCCCGTGCTATTTTCAAGTTGCATCGGTCCGTAATGGAAAATCATAGGATGGCAGAAACTTGGCCGTCTATGATAATGATACTTGACCTTGCGAGCTGAAAATAGGGTCCGAGGATGGAAAACATTCGATTATTATGTTTACCCGATGCAATATTTGACCTCCCGGTCGATTAACGGCTTTAAACTGCTGTTATATTTCCACTTGACGTTTATAAACAGGATGAGGTTTACAGGGGTATTGTCCAGTGCCTATTTCGGAATATACATACTAGGTCAGAGTCGAAAACACGCGCAATTAAAAAAGGAAAGAATTCTAATAAAATACAAATGATGAACATTTTCTCTCTGATTTATATGTATGTAGAAAGAAATGCCTGTTATATTAGAAATTATGTTTAAAACATGAATAATGGCACTGTTGTTTGCCGTAGATTTTCCCTTTATTGTTATAAGAGCTTAATGGCTGTCAATATTCTTACATGATTGATGTATAGCATTAAAATTCACCTTTTTTTATTTACCCAGTGTATTTGGACCTTTGACATCGTAATTCGATTAGAAATATGATTCTTTCATTTTAGATACGATGAATCGCATGAACTAATAGACAGAAAATACATTATCTGGAGTTTTTTAAATCTTTTTCCAACTACAATTATGAAAAGATAAATTTACAAGATCCTGTTTACTGCACATGTTTATCTACAACTATATAGGGCGAGTGGCGATAGGTCCACTAAATTGCTTATATTCTTCAGAATTACTGACTGTAGACAAATCTGGTTTGTGCCACCTGAAAGACCGTTAAATTTTATATAAGGAAACCTATTTACATTGCAAAATTGTTGAAAAAATGTTGAAATTTTTTAAAATGTTGGATCAGTAACTGTTATTAACTACACCTGGACCTTGGTGTTTCACGATGGATGGGTTGGGATACCTTTCGTCGGAAAGATTGTACTCTTACCATTTTACGAGGGTGGAAAATTTGGAACGAAATGACGACGAGTGAGTTGATGTTTTCCTCATCTACATCAATCAACTCGTCCTTCATGTGAAAGAACCAGTTTCCATCAGCCTCTGATGAAGTCATGGTGCGGTGAAAGGTGCGATCTGCTGGAATGTCTCAATGTGGACAACTTGGTATTCTTCCCATACAGCAGTAGCATTACCTTTGCAGTAACCGTAAATACAATGCATATCAGCAATACGTGCATTAAGAAACAAGGACATAATTTAAATCACCAATCTGAGGAAGATATCAGCTGATAACAAAAAGCAAACTGATTGAACTGAACATTAAAGAACGACACGAAACTCAAGAGCAAGACGGATTTCCTGGAAAAATTGAACGTGCCCCCCTTCATCGAGGCGTTTTTTTTTCCAAAAAATTGCAAAAATTTTGGGCATTCCAGAAACGCAATCCAAATAGGTGGGTATACCGCTGGAAGCTAATTTAATGGTACTTACTAATCCAACATTTAGAAAAATTAGAATTTTTTCAACAATTGTGCAATGTAAATTCGTTTCCTTACAGCAAATTTAATATTCTCTCAGGGGGCAAAACCCAGATTTGTCTATAGTCAGCAATTCCGTAGGTTATAAGCAATTAAGTGGATCTAAGTAGAAAAAAAACCTGAAATTAGTTCTTTACCGTTGAGATTTGGACGGGGGCTTGTAGGAAGTTTTTTGTTGCATATGGTGAGTAGAAACACCAAATTGTGACACTTATCGCCAGTCACCCTGATGAAGTCGTTACACATCCACCTAACCAGCAAATATGATGTTTATTGCATTAATACATTAATTGACGTTATTGAAGAAGGGACCCATTGGCAGGTGACCCAGATTAATCGCTTAATTGGTCTCTTTATCCCTATTGGTTTAAGTCATCTACGTAGTAATTCTGGGGCATGGATGAATTGTATTTGGTTGATCTTGCAACTTACTTAATAATAATTATAATAATCTTTTATAAAGATTGATAATTGGTTTGTATAAAGGAAAAACAGTTGGCACTCTATGAAGTTTATTATTTTTTAAAATTTATATTTGCTCAATTCAGCCCGTATATGCACTTGGGTATTGTATGCGTGTATTTCACATGCGTAGAACCGAGCCTATGACTTCTTGTGACAAACTAAGAGAATCACCAACTTCGGTATTTTGGTGAGCCGGGGGTCAGAACGTCTAATGCCGGGAACACCAAACCCCGTTGCTGTACGACGCTACCCGAAGCAATCCAAAGTCCAGTTTTCCATAAAGTTGTATTACCCCCGTGCACATCTACCCGATGCACATCTTACCCACGCTAACCTACCCGACGCTCTACGATCCCCACTGTTCAGATCAAGTAGCATCGAGTCCATTCTAACACAAAAGAACCGGACACTCATATTTTTATTCCAACTACATGTATTTTGGTCGTTATATCAATTACTACAAACTTATTTTAATATAAACCAAATTAACTGAGATCAAAAATTCGTTAGTTTTTATTTAAAAAAATTAATTTTAATGGTTTGGTAGAAAATTGATCAAAACACCGGAATACCATTTATTTGATATAATGAATTTAACTAACAATTTATTATACGGATTTGCTCATAAAATTTAACTAACAATTTATTTTATGGTTTTGTTCATGCAATTACAACATTTTCGTAGGGTCAGAACAGGACACTCATATTTTTTTAGTTTATTTCAAACTATGTATAAGTAATTTTGTCGTTATATTAATTACAACATTCTTATTTTAATATAAACCAAATTAAACGAGATCAAAAGTTAAGCATTTTTTTTCAGAATTTTTATCAGCATTATTTAATTATGATTATTAGACAGAAAATTTATCGAAACACCGGAATAACTTCATTTCTAACTAAATTTAACTAACAATGTATTACAAGGTTTTGCTCAAAATAATGCATTAAGAACAAAAGAAGCGTTGCGATTGTGATACTGATTTGTGATACACGATGTGTGACAGTACGTGGCGTGCGTTTGAAATTGCATAGATGTGCACCCTACCAAAACGTGGCAAGGCGGCGGGTAGCAGTAGCGTCGCATAGCGTTGCATCGGGTAAGTGAGTTCCCTGCTTTAATTTCTTGGTGAAGGGTGAATTTTTGCGACATTACACCCCCTCCTAAAGTACACGTATTTGTAATTTTTGAAATCTTAAATTATTAACCCAGCAATTCCTTTAGGAGACAACCATCAAAAGAATTCAAGCGTTTTCGAACTTGGTACTTTTCTGACAATGACTATTTTTTATACGAGCAAGTTCATACATTAAATGTCTCAACGGCTAGTTTTTTAGATAGACGTCGGCAATATTTTCTAATATAATTTCTATGCATAACTAAAGTAAAAGTTGATAATGCATATCTCTATCTCAGTTTCCAAGTGAATGATGTACCGGGGGTTCACCTCGGCACCAGGAACATCTTCACTAACATTGTCAGTACTCCAGTAGTTTTTATAAAAATTATTTAATTATGATGATTAGGCAGAAAATTTATCAAAACACCGGAATAACTTTATTTAAAACAATTAAATTTAACTAACAATTAAGTACATGGTTGTGTTCTTAAAATTTTACTAACAATTTATTACATGGTTTTGCTCAAAATAATGCATTAAGAACAAAAGAGGCGTTGTGATTGTGATACTGATTTGTGATACACGCTGTGTGACTGCACGTGGCGTGCGCCTGACTCGCATAGATGTGCACACCTTACCAAAACGTGGCAAGTCGTCGGGTAGCATCGGGGAGCGTTACATCGGGAAAGTGTGTTCCCGGCTTATCCGTACCACCGTCTAAGTTAGGTCTATGGCTGTCAACAACAAGATCATTTCAGCACCCAATGCTTGCAATTTTCACCTAAATGAGCTTAATCTATCGCTCATTCTTAAATAAGTTTCCTCTTATCATTTCCTGTTGCCATGGATCCTTTATTTTATTCTTTTGGGGTTGCTCAAAGATAAATTTTAAATCACTTGATTCTGATAATAGTTTTAATTTGTGTAAATTATATTTTAAGTTTTTTATAGTAGTTCAAAGATGACAGCTTTTCTTTTTTTTGATATACGGAGATTATAATAAAAAAGTACAAAACTAATTTTAAAAAGAAACATTTCTTATCAGTAAATTGTGTATACCTAAAAGTGCCTTTTATTTATAATTCTTCATTTTTATAAAAAAAAATAATAATCATCATCATCATTATTATACGTGTGGTGATTAGTGACCGTTAATCGATAATTATTCAGAAATCGTGAGATGCGGTTTGGTGTGATGTAGGTTTCAGAAAAACATTTTCTTTATCGTGCCAACGTTTCGATCTTTATTGAGATCATCTTCAGGGCTCAAAGTGTTCAAGGCTCAACACTTTGAGTTCTGAAGATGATCTCAATAAAGATCGAAACGTTGGCACGATAAAGAAAATGTTTTTCTGAAACCTACATCACACCAGACCGCATCTCAAGAATTCCTCCTTCACCGTTAATCAAGCGTATAGACAACTATACTTGCAATACATAATTGGATTTAGGGTCGATGGAGTACTTGATATTCCACCGTCGACACTCCTATACTACACACACACATTGCAATACATTCTCATAAACAGCTAAGACAATCATAACCAAATTTAGTATACAGGGTGTTACAGGGATAGTTAGGATAATACTGCCAATACTGCCTTGGTGGATTCATTAATTAAAACGTAGTACAGTGCCACTCCAAAGAGGTTTCTATCCTCACTCCTTCCTGAGATATTAATTTTTTTATTTTAGTCTAAAATCAGACTTTTTGCATAAAATCATAATTTCTTAATTTGACTGTTATTAATATACAAATCAGACCTTTATTTCGCAAACTACGATAAATTTTCCACAAAATAACAACATTTCCGTTGAAACATTCGCGCTTTTGAATACACATAAGGCGCTCAAAGAATAACAAATGGCAACAACCCATGTTTTGG
Source organism: Cimex lectularius (assembly GCF_000648675.2). Lineage (NCBI taxonomy): Eukaryota > Metazoa > Arthropoda > Insecta > Hemiptera > Cimicidae > Cimex > Cimex lectularius. The sequence goes on along the minus strand of NW_019392909.1, from coordinate 238,930 downwards.
GGCTCGTGCAATGTCTTTTCCATAAAAATTGTCGTAGGATTTCACAAAAATTGCCTTATTTTATAAGTATTACATTTTTTAGAACTTTCCTTAGTGAAATCTCTTTTGCAAGGTTGAAAAACGATATATCGAACCCAAGGAAAGTAGACACCCAAGAGCATCGTACATGTCATAGTTTTAATAAAAACATTTATTAATTGGTAACAAAAATTGGATGCATTCTTCTCGTGGCAGGGGCCAGCGAAGAGTCCTGATCCCATTAGATTTTTACATATGGAAACTCTGAAAAGTGCAGTGCTCAGCGCACCCATCGAAAGCAGGGAACAGCTCATAGAGAAAATTAAAATCACGTGCAATGACATGAGGGAATGAAGGAAGGGATCTGCTCATTGTAATCAAGTAATAAACGTTTTAATTAAAAATATGACATGTACGAAGTTCTTGCGGTGCTGCTCTCTTTGGGTTCGATAACAATTTTTCAACCTTCCAAATTAGATTTCACTAATAAAAGTTCTAAAAAATGTAGACGTGAGTACGTCCTTTGAATACTTATAAAATAAGGCAACTACGGTGAAATTCCCCGAAAATGTTTATGGAGAAGACGTTGTACGAGCCACAATTTAGTACTTATTTCCAGGAAACATGGGTTTTGCCATTTGTTATTCTTTGAGCGGCTTGTGTGTACACGGAAGCGCGAATTTTTCCACAAAAATGTTGCTATCTGGTGAAGCATTTAATGTAGCGTGTGAAATAACGATCAGATTTATATTTTAATGCGTTTAAAGTTGAGAAATTAAGATTTTTTATTTAAAAAAAACATTTGATTTTAGACTAAAATCACAAAAGTGTTAATATCTCAGGAAAGAGTCAATACAGAACCCTCGTTCTGGTGGCACTGCATTACGTTTTATTTAGTGAATCCTCCATGACAGTATTGACATTTATTCCTGTAACACTGGGATTATACAACCTGTAATAAACAAAAGATGTATATATACAAAATTACCCAAATTTCCTCCAAAAATTGGAATAGGGGTCACAAAGATTCGCTGTCGTGCCTGAACACAATTTATTGATCGCATGGCATTCCTACTCGCTCCCTATATTGAGCCAAGACATGGTGCATTACATCGAAAATCCGCCCCTTAGGACCACCTGTGGTCCACACGAATCAGAGCACACGAGGTATGATGAATCCTCACCGTATTGCACAATTTCCTCGGCTGTGTACACATTGCAATGCGGTGTATCTACAGTGTATTATTGTTTACAAAGGAAGGGGCAGAAATAATTAGTCGTAAATTTTTTGATTAAGATTTTGTAATATTTGAATACTGGAGACAACCTGTAACTTGGCCTTCATACGGGTTTAAGTAAGTTGAAATTTTTTTATTGTAACGATAATTGATCGTCGGTTAGAATGTGGTAAAGCACGTTGGCTAAGTGCGTGTTTAATCCTGTGTGAGGTTTCTAAGTTAGTCTTCTATCAAATTTAAGTCCTAAATAAAGAAGACAATTGGTCGAATTGAGAAACAAGTTCGTTGTAATTATACCCCTTCCTACCTCTTCCGGCCGAGTATAAAGTAGATGTGTTGTGACTTTGAGGGGTTAAAATTTATTTTCCAAACTTTGCTCCATTTTTCACGACTTAAAAATGATAGTTGCGTTACTCTCTTCACTGACTCTGCCAGGGAATAATCAACACATTTCATCAAAACGCTATCGCATTAATGGAATACAAATCATTTTATCATGTAGGAGGGCTTAACTTCACTTTATAACTTCTACATTTTATTACCAATTAAAAGGCCATATTCAGTGGAAGTAATCGACCTAGAAACGCTAGGCAACCGTCAGTCAGATGTGATTAATTTAAAATATTTTTTTCCAGGTTAAAAATTCGTAACTTCCGGCTAGAAGGATTTTACGCAATGAAATCCAACTTAAGTTGAGAAAAATTTCAATTTTTTTTTATTTTTAAACAAAGTCATAATGTGTTAACAAAAAAATTATCTCTGAATCTCATAACTGTCAATGCAATTATTGATTAATACAAGAAATATATTTGCATTTGTAGGCAGTTCAGAAGAAATTGATGTATATACAGTTTGATATATATTTGATCTACCTAGGTGATTTTACGCACTAAAACTAAAGTAAAGTTTATACTATCTCGTTAACTGTCTGTTTTTATCTGCCGGTAGCAGATAGTCCTCAGTCTTCTTTAATTAATCCGCACGTAAAACAAATGCTAGCTGACTTATTGTTCATTAGTAGGTTCTGTTTCACTGAGAAAATAGGGTTTTCAGTTCAGGCTTGTGTAGTAGGGATAAGACCTGTAGAAATAACCACCAAATAACCTGACCAATTCTACACAATATCATTATAAATTGATTTGAAAAATTAACCACAGTCGTATTGATTATTAATAATGCAAAATTTTATATAAAATTATAAGTTAAAGAGTCGTCCATTTCTTTTGGTATGAAAATCCATTAATTCTACTTAAAACTAAAATATTAGTTTTTAAACTATCTGTAGGTGTTTAAAAAAAATACATAATTCAATGTGTTCTTGGTTTTGTGATATATTTGCGTATTTATTTATTTATTTTATTTTTATGAGGATTCGCAACAGCAGAGGTTATACCAACCCTCGGGGGGGGGGGGGGTGCCGGTATTTTTGAAAAAAAAGCCCATTTATAAGTATGTCGGGTTCGAATGCAGGGCCGCTGGATTCGATCCCGGGACCTTTACCTTACAGAGATAAGCGCCATGTCAGCGAGTAAACTATTCCCCGACTTCCGAATAAAATATATTGATTTATATATTAAATATCGTCGACGAGTTCATGAGGCTAGTCATCTTTTATTGTAGATATTTTTTTGGAACGGAACAACAGCAATATTTCATAGTTTATTCAAAATAAAAGTTTTTTTAAATGAGTGAGGCAAATTTTATTGGAGTAATATTATTGAATATATTTTACCTATTTTTAAATTGTGCAGTAATTTATATATCGATTTAAGTTCGGTTTTGTGGCAGAGACAAAAAACATGTACCATAACTTTATAGAATGCATTCGTAGTATTATCTCTATATTTACCATAAAATCTACTTTCATGTAAAGTCCTTGTTTAAAGAAATATAGATGAAATATATTTAAGTGGTTATGAATCTACCAATAGAAGATGGATCGGTCAACGTTGGGGGGTTGCTTTGCACATAAACTTTCGCCGGATAAACCACTTCAAAAGTGACATAGAAAATCACTTTCCTCAAATAGCTGTTTTGTTAGCAGGTTAATATTGGAAATTCCTTTCGGACAATGATCCTTTTAACTTCAAAAGCCATTGAAAGTTGGGCTTGAAGACGGAAAAGTCGATTTTTTTGCCTTTCAGAATCTCCAACTTTTAAAAGAAAACTTCGGACTGTATAAAGCCATTATGGAAGATTTGTCAAGACGAGTTTACTGAAATAATCGTCAGTGCGCAAATGAAAAAAAAATGTTAAGAATTAGCAATAACCTGCCTGAAAAAGTTCCTCATTTTAAAATAATTGGAATTATTTAAAAAAAAAATCTAGCCACAGCAGCCTATTAAATTTATNGAAAACACTTTGAGCATTTCCTCTGAAAAGTTCCTCCTTTGTTGTTAGGTGCTTGCTACAAGAAGAACCATTGCATTTTATTGTATGAAGCTTTCTGGTATAGTTTTTGTGAGATTAAAAATAAAGATATATATAAGAGCATATATATTTGTTTTTACGTGAAATCTGGTAACTTATTTTCATTGCTTCCGAACTACAAAGTTTCCGTTCTAAAAAATGATTTTGTAATAATTCTGTTACCATTAACATTGGCCATTATAAAAAGTTTTAATTCGATTGCGACTGTTTATTTTGATATTTAAGTTAAACTGAACTAATTTGTTTTTAATTTAATTAATTATTTTGTTTGGTATGCAATAGTGAAAAGACTGGTTAATCGTAAAGTTATGAAAATTATTAATTTGTTCATTGAGCGAAATAATAATTTCACAAAACGTATTTCTATGAAAAACGGAAAATTAAACTTACCAAGAGAGTCAATTGCTCCGAAAATCGATTTCTAAATAGTTTAATATCGATGTGGATAATTCCTGAAGATAAAAATATAAAACTAAAGGTACTTAAAAACTTACTTTTTGTACAAAAACCAGATATAAAATTAAAAAAGGGAAAACAAAATGTCTGTCTTCAAGCCTTATGGACTGAACCAGGGGTTTTAATTTGTTTTTATCTTATCTTCCTTCTCATCCTTTATCGCTTTATATAATATTATGACTGTCGTATTGGACTGTGTCAACTATTGCGCTATTTAATTTCATTCAGTTAAAATATTCTTTTTTATCTGCTAATTAGAGTCCTCTCATGATTTGGATATCCATATTTTTAATGGAACTCTCAAATTTTTCCTCTTTACATCTAGCCTAAAGCATTGAATGGTATATTACTTTAAAATTCAGCAGTATTCCATTTCCACCAACCCGTTCTATGAGGTAGACCTACTCAGTGTCTTTTTAATAAAAGGCCAAACTTTTAAGCAACGATGTAAACTTTCTTTTATGAATTAACAGGATAACTTGCTTGGTTTTTTACGGATCTAGAGAGAATATAAATTTGTATTTTGGCAAACAACTCAATATAAATTCAAACATAGAATTCATAAAAATCCTTTTACAACACCATATTTATATAGTATACGTGAATTTATCGATGTTTACTTAACAAAAAAGAATAATTAGTAACAGTTTTATGGAAAACATTAATGCACTATTGAATTTGTTCTATCACTATCTGACTTTCTCATGTGTTGTTCATTTTCTGTCAAACCATCATAATTAAGTAAACTATTGTTTTAAATTCATGAATTTTTTTAGCCTGTTTAATTTGGTTTACATGAACATAAGTGTGTTCTTATCAATATAACATTAAAAATAAATGTAATGTGATATGAAGAACAAAATACGAGTGTCCTTTTTTTTATCTTTGATATATATATATACTCGAAACCAGTAATCATATGATTAGACATACTTTCGCGTTTTTTATTAGGGTGATTGGTGATATTAGTATATATCGTCGTCCTTGTGATGTGAGGTATATTTTTTAATAGAAAATATCAAAATTCTGATTTAATAGTATTGTTTATCACAAAGGAAATCGTGATGAGTGAGATTCTACTCTCAGCTGTTTGTATTTTGACGAAGTAATCGGATAGGCAATTTTTTTTATTAAGTCTAAGGTTTTTGATAAAAGAAATATAATTCCTATATATTTAAATTATTAACTTACAAACGTTTTCTCCCTTTGCTTTTGTTTTATTGATTATAAAACCTCCCACTTTTTCTCGGCAAAAACTAATAGGACACGATTGTAAATAAAATTTTAAATAAATTTGGTTATTTAAATAGAATGATTGTTTTTCTGATAACAGCAAGTAACGAAATTGAATCAATTGTTGATAAATTCGGCTGATTGGAACTTGCCGATTCATTCCCGTTTAATGCTTACACATTCCAATGGAAATGCTTAAAGTGTGGTATTTAGTAACTGTTAATTAACGATTATTTGGAGACAATGAGATGATGTTTTTTTTTTCGATTTCATGTGTGAATTGCGTGGGTGAAAGCTGTTAAATGTTCCTTCCCCACCCCTTCAAAATCCAACGTATATCAACATAAAACATCAATATTTCCCTGGCACTCTCAACACGACAATAATGACACATCTATACAGAAAACAAACACTTTGAGTGAGTCTAAACTTTTTATCAATGTATAAATTCATTTTTTCATATCCTACATGTATTTGTATAATTTAAACAATATTTATAAATCTCAGGCCCTGAAGATGATCTCAATAAAGATCGAAACGTTCGCTCTATAAAGAACATGTTTTTTTAAACCTACGTCACACCAGACCTCAACACATGATGTCCAAATAGTCGGTAATGATTAATTTAACTCCATTGTTAATTAATGTCAACTATGCTTACGTTGATGACAAATTTTGGGTTATAACTGTCCCTGTTGTCACCATTCATGTCATGTTGTACCATTAAACTTCACAATACACTGGTGCCACCTTCTATTGTGTAATATTATTTTCTTATTACTTCATTATTTTACAACTGTTGTAATTAACAAAGTGTAGGGCAAAAGGTGTCGTACATGTCGAAATGTTGAAAAGTAGGCTAAAAAGAAATTTTCCGCAAGAAACAAAGCTGACTTTATTTCCGCACACACAAAAATAAACTTTTTTTAGGAAAATCAAAAAATTAACTTCTCATGCGGTTCTAACATTGAAACCAGACTGACGAGGGGAGGCGGTGCCACCGAAATCGATATCGAGATAATAAAAAGATATTTTGAAATGGTTGTAAGTTCCTGAAAAACCACCTAAAAAGATCTTTAAAAGATTAATTTTTCTATCTAGATTTTTGCTTTCCAAATGCTTTCAATTTTTTTCTGGACTATCAAAAAAAGGGGAGAATTTCGAATCGACTCGAACGATCAACAGGAAATTGCAAGAATTCACAACATTTTTCTTCAGAAAATTTCTCTTAACATGTTAAAAGCGTGCAAAATAAAATATTTGAGGGTTTTTTGGTGATTTCGTTCAAATTTTTTTCTCAATGGCATATATGTTGTTGACATAAGCTTAATGAAAACGTATAGAACTTTCCAACGGCTGTAATCACGTTGAATGTTGATAAAATACAGGGGGTTGTGAATTTTTAAGAGGAACACAAGACATTGAAAGAAAATCGAATTTAAGAGTTTTTCGGAACAAAGAGAAAAAAGAGAGAAATTTAAATATATTTTTTATTTAATTTGTCGCCCTTTAGAATTATGTAACAACCCTCGGACAAATCCCTAATATTTTTCGATTTAGTATCACCAAAAAAGTTTAATTAACATCGGCGATTTCACCATTTACCATAAACTATGGTTACGATGAATATTAGTTCTTTTACAAAACAATGTTAACCATGGTTTATCATGAACATGGGACAGTTGTTTATTTGTTAGACCTTTTCTCGTTTCCAGACCATAAAGAAGATAATTTCGTTAAAGTAAAAAGTATTAATTAACTTTTGTTTTACAAATGCGTCGTTTGTCTATTTTGTTTGTAATTGGCAGGTTTTACCATAATCGGTGCACACAGGAATAACGATGAGAGAAACAGGTAATTACCATATTAATGAAACAACAATTCGAATCCAGCATTCATGCATTTAAACCCGTGAGCGATAGAGAAATATATATANACAATAAGCCAGAAGGCTGCAGTGCCTGGGGAATACAAGCCCCGCTTCCCGGCATCCCTTCCACCATACCATATGCATTCGAATTAAATTGGAATACATTTCTCGAATATTTAAATGGGCAAAATTGGCAGGAACGTATACTAATTTTTTAGAAATTATGCAATATATGCATTAAAATATAGAAATCAATTGACACAAGAATTTAATTATTAAATTAATATATTTAACCATTTATTTATTCATCTGTTTATTTTTTATTCTCGTGTTTTACTATTTGAATCTCTAACTCGTTAATGTTGTGTGAGATTTTTAATGGTATTCAAAGTCTATTTATTTTGGGACTGTTAAATTGAGTGCTATTCACAATATTTATATATTTATTGGGGCGTCGGTGGCAGCAACCGTTTAGAGGTTGACACGGTGCTCATCACTGTAAGGTAAAGGTACCGGGTTCGAATCCAGCGGTCCTGCATTCGAACCCGACATACTTTTTTTTTTAAATACTGGTTTATATGACCTCTGCTGTTGCGAACTCTCTAAAAAATATATATATATATATTTATTAATAGTTCTTATGTACTATAAAAGGCTATGGACAGATATTAAACTAATTTATTTGTTACATTTTGAGAAAGAGTTTATATAAGTACGCTTGTTTATTGTATTGTTATTTTTTCTGTAGTCGATTTAATATATGATTATGCCTCTTATATATATTATATACAAATTATGCGTGCCAACTTCCGCGGACAGATCATATTTCAAATGTGTATATGCTTTTGGTACACTTTTTGTACAGTTCATATTTGTGTGATGTTATTTTGAGGAAAANCGACAACAATATTCAACTTTTCATATATAAAAGGCATAGTTTTTGTTTAGCGAAAATTATGTATGTTCGTTTACATGTTCTAGTCTTTTCTTTTTTCTCAACAGCATTTCCTAGTCTGTTTACGACTTTTTAATTGAGAGAAGTTCCTTTTAAATGAACAAAACTCTTAATGAAAAGAGAAACATCTTAAAGATTTTATATAGTTACTCCTATCAGATGTGGCGTACTGCTAAATTAATCTCAAGCTGATTATTAAACAAGCGATTAATTACATGATATGTGAGTATTTGAGTTCTTTGTTGTAAAGGCGAAGAAGGACACTGACAGTAATAATTATTCGATTCCAAGTAAATCCCAGCCTCATCTCGACAAAAAATCAATAGTATTGTTACCAGGATCGCCTTTCAGTTTTAATAAGAAACAATGTTTTAATAAACATTTCAGTTTTATTGCCAGGAAAACGGCCGCCAGTTGTCTTGCTGTGAAAAATCCAATTTATAAATAAACAGAGTAGCGTAGGTGCCCTTTAATTAGAAAGAAAAATATAAACAAAGGGCCGAGCAAAAAGACTTAAACAAATTTACACTCGGAGGATGAACCAGCTTTCATTTCGACCTCGAAAAGCGTTCATCCGGCCTTTGTATGCTTTCAATTTGATATTTAACTTTTATATCCATTCAGGAACCATTTTTATGTTGGTGAGCAATTTTGTATGTGATGTGCAATTGAAAAACGCAACGTTGACGAATTTTAAAATAATACGAGAAGTTAACAGTACTCGTAGGCGGGTTGAATTGAACGTGGGCGGCCGAAAGGAAGGAATTGAAAATGAGGCAAAAAGAGTTTGGAAAAAACATTAAATTCGAAGTATAATGAAATTTAGTGAAGTAGGTTCGTATTTACTACTAGTTCTATTACCCGGTGACTAAATAGAATATTAAATGAAAGAAATTAAACTATTTAAAAATATAACAAAAAATGCGGAGAAAAGGAAAATGAAAAAATTACTTTCCCTAAGGAGAAACGCTTTTCTCGCCTTTACGACAATTTTCACCTGCAGAATTGCACCCGTCTCCGATCCAAGAATCCTTAGAAGCCTTAGAATGTTAATGAGGACAATGCCGTGGGCACCTTTGCTGTAAAACGACAGCACTTCTCGGGAGGCAATTTTTTCGAAGTGTAAATAAAAACTGACTACTCATTTGAGAGGAGAAAAACGACCACACCAGTTAAAATATTTCGAGGAAACAACAACAACTAAAATTTTTTTTTTCTTCGAAGTCAATATGCATCAATAATATTACACTAACCTAGTACAATCGGAGCACTTTTCTCAATTCTGATAGTCAAGCTTAGGGTCTCGGGACGGTCATGCTCCAGACCATTTATCCATACACCACTGTTGTCTACATCAGTCTATCTCTACATCAGCGAGGCAGATTCAGTAGTTTTTTTTCGATTATAGACTTTTAGCATTGTTTTTGCGTCGATTGAGTGAGTTTATTGAGAGAGAATCGGAATTCGAACGTCGCGGGAAGCGTGTAATTATACAGAAAGCCGAAGTTGCCTGACTGGAAAGAAATCCAAGGATGCCACAAATTCTTGGCATATATTGATTTAAATTTTGTCGTCCCTTATTTTTAATGTGCATTTTTATCGTTTCTAAACACTCCCGGAACTAATAAGAATAAACTATGAAATATCCGAACGAACATTGGATTTTAAGTATATAATTTTTTTTCTTTTTCCCCCCGGGGGCTTCCAACAATAAAGTCATTTCAGCTCCCTCTCCCTGCAGTGTTATGGCCGATGGGTACTCAATATTCCGCCATCGGCCCTACAGTCTAAAAGATCACCCACTTACAACAAATAAATAAATTACTAACAAATAAATACACGACACAATAAAACAACACAGATACACTTATTTACACAGATATTCACGTTTTATACACTATTTACAAGTGAGGAAACACCCCCGTTTCTCTTAAAAAGGGAATAGGGGATCCAACATTTTACTTGCTCGTCCGAGTACCGTTTTTATGTCGGGGTTCATGCCTACTCGCTCCCTGTAGGGGGCCAAGGCATGGCACTCCTCGACAAGATGAGTCACACTGAGCAACCTTTCTCTACAAGCGGGACACCTGCGCGGGTTTTGACCCAGAAGTAGATGTCCGTGTGTCAGACGGGTATAATTCTTGTAATTGCGTTCTAAGATAATGCATTTGCAATTGGTATATTTATAAACGAAAATTTTTACATGTGGTCTTTGAAATTTTGGGAAACGTGCGATTTTTTCGGTTTAATTTATATTTCGCTTCAAATTGTCCCCTTTATTGACATTTATAAAGTTGTTTGTGTGTGTATTTTTGTAGAATGAATTTATAAAAATGTGCTTACCTAGCATTTTAAGCACCCTCTGGGAGGACTGGCGGTGGGCCCCGCCGCCCTTTCTGCCTGACTCGGTCCTGCCGAAAGACCCTGAGTTCCTGGTCAGTAGGGCTGATTTCCTCAGCCGAAGGCCAATGAGGGCGTACAGGACTGTGATGAGAGTCATCGGCACGACGAAAAACAGCAATGTCGACAGCTCGAACGAATGTTTGATCAGCACCCTTTTGACGAAACATGTCGCACCGTGAGGATATTCGTCGCTCACACCGAACTGCAACGCCTGCAACCAAGAAATAAAGGCAGTAAGTCAACCATTGGGTATAGTGAACCGACCCGAGGAGCGCAAACTTGCTAAACTTTTGCAAACCGAATTACCAAAATTTATTTTTCGATTTGTCGTTTGTTTTATTATATTAGAAAAAGTGGTCAGCTAATCGAGTTAAGTGTGAGAACGTTCAGATATTTTATAGAGCAAATGTGACATTTTGGTATTAATCCCAAATGACACTAGCACAGCCTGGCGTCTGCTAAATGGTGAGCTAGTTTGCTACTTAGTTAATTTTATGTGAACATTTAATGGAAGTATCTAATAGAAATGTTTAAAAAAATATAGAAAGGAAATCTAATGATATATTAAGGAAGAAAAGATCAATAAGGTGGTTCAATCTAATCACAAATGACACTAGCACAGCCTGGCGTCTGCTAAGTGGTGAGCTAGTTTGCTACATAGTTAATTTTATGTGAACATTTATTGGAAGTATCTAATAGAAATGTTTAAAAAAATATAGAAAGGAAATCTAATGATATATTAAGGAAGGAAAGATCAATAAGGTGGTTCAATATAATCCCAAATGACACTAGCACAGTCTGGCATTTCCTCACTGGTGTATCTGTGTGCTAGTTAATTAGTAGACCATTATAATTTTATGCGTTCGTTTAACAGAAATTCATGATGGAAGTATTAAAAAAATATATGAAGAAAGAAAAATTATATACTAAGGAATGAATGGTCAATGAGATGGTCCAATACATATAAAATGAAATTTCATCAAAAGATTTTCATCAAGATTTGTAAAAACATAAATCTTTAATTCTAACTTTTTATATGTAATTTACATTTAAGATTTAATCGTTATAAATCATGAACAAAAACTGTACACAAGTAATGGAAATCCTATAATCACATCTTTTAGTAGATGAAAAATCCCGAAAAGTGGTTCAAAATTGGTTAGTTAATAGCATTATTACAATTAAAACAAACCACAACCATTGCGTGAATATGTTTTAGAAAATGTTTGTCAATGGTGTTCGTTGGCAAAGCACTTACCACGAGAAAATAAATTAGGAAATGAAAATAAATAAAATCCTGATCTAAGTTTTATTAGGTTTTCACGAAAAATGGTAAAAAGGAGAGAATCAACTGATGTTAAGAGAATGGACACTGTGATTTTATCCTAAGAAGAATAAAACAGACATCAAGAAATATTAAGTGCTTCGGTTGAGTTGAACAAACCACTTTTAAAAGGCATAAACTTTTTATGAAGTTTTCGTCTGAATTATAAGTTGCAATATAAACGTAAACACAAAATTAGTTAAAATTGGGAAGAAATAAAACTTTGAACAGAGAAATATCCTCTAAAACCCACTAAGGTGTTTTAAGTAAATTGAATGAAAAAGAAGTAATTTTGAAATATTTCCATAATATATTAATAGTTATTTACTTAACTCAAGAGTGTCAATGTTAAGGATTAATTAAATTGAACAAATTAATTCTTGGTACCGCGTTCGTAAAAGAAATTGGAGTACTAGAGGTTTAAAACCATCTGTCAATCCTTATCAGTGCTATGCTGGTATCGATGACTCACCTGGGGTATAGCGAACGCTAAGGCGATGATCCATATGGCCAGGATGAACTTTATCGCCCTGGACAATTTTGACATTGTATGTGCTAGAAAAGGGTGGCAAATGGCCACGTATCTCTCGACAGTGAAGGCGGTGATTGTCAGGACGGTCGCATTCGCTGAAGTCTCCGCCGCCAGGCCTCTTAGAAGACAAAAAGCCTCGCCGAAGACGTAAGGATACCTGAAAAAATATTTATAGTTGAAATATTGATCATGTATGGCCAGAAAAAATGTCAAAAATGTTCAAGGTAATAACCATTATCAAAATTGAAAAATACACTGACAGGCAAAAAATTCTGCTGTTAATTTGTCTCATTGTTTTTACCAATAAATATTTGTTTATGCTATGTTTTAAAGTTGAGATATCAATTAAATATAGATAAATGCCCTTAATCCTTTATCCAAAACAAGGATAGAGGATTTTTCAATGTTTAGTTCTTACAGAACTCGTTTATTCAGACTCATTCTAACCTGAAGCAATAAACTGTTTTGTTTTCAGCTGTGTTTTCTTAATTTCAATTTCTAAACTTAAAAATGCCACTTAATGTGAGGATGTTGAGCGTGGTGAGGCACTTATTGATTATGGACGTTCCATCAGGTATGCGGCTATTACCGTTTTAGACGTTTTCGGGGAAACTGGGTCCATAGAAGGCCCGGTTCTGGACGCCCTAGGGTAACAGAACAACAGAGTGACCGGTTTTTGACTTTGAGAATTTTGCAAAACCGGCACCTTACTGTTGTTCAAGTGATTCATCAGCTGCAAGAAGTTCCAGGTGTCCAAATTTCTGAACGCAATGCTAAAAGAAGATTAAATCAGTATGGACTGTTTGCTTTTCGCTACGTAAGAGGACAAGAATTGACCAGAACACACAGAGTTGTACGCCTCGCATTTGCTCGAGAACACAGTCATTGATTGGACGATTGGTCTGCTTTACTTTTCACAGTTGAGTAAAGATTTGCTTTACGATCTCCAGATGGGCGGGAAAGTGGAGAAGGCGAAATGAAAGGTACGAAGCATGTAATTTTTCCCAGAGCCAACCTTTTCAACGTAGCTCAGTGAAGGTGTGAGCGGGAATTTCAATGTCCTCCGCACAGAGTGGAGAGTCTTTTGAACACACTAGCTATGTGGATGAAATTTTGGAATATATGCGTTGCCTATCCTCGATGAAATCAGTTACAATCCTATTCTAATGCACGATAATACCCGTCCACATGTCTCTCGCATAGTAGAGACAACAGCATCATATCAGGGTCGGCCAGTCAGTTCTCCAGACTTTAATCCCATCGAACGTTTCTGGGATAACCTCAAGAAAGAAATAAGAGCACGTCCATCACTTCCTGATATAATCCCCGATTTTGAAAGGACTCTTCGTGAAGAATGGGCTAACCTCCAGCAAAGAGACATTTTCAGACTGGTAGAAAGTATGCCGAGTCGTCTTGCGTATGTAATTAAGACAAGAGAAGGAAATATGTGATATGTTAATTATTATATTTTATTACTTTTTATATTTTTCTTAGTAATTTTTAGACAAAGACTCAATTGTTTTTTAAGAGGGTTCGCAACAGCAGAGGCCATATAAACCCTCAGGGTGCCGGTGTTTTTTTTTTAAAAGCCCATTTGTAAATATGTCGGGTTGGAATGCAGAGCCGCTGGATTCGAACCCCGGACCTTTACCGCGACCTTTTAGTGATGATCGCCGTGTCAACGCCGTTGCGGCCACCGACTCAATTATTAAACGTTAAACAATGTGAAACTTTGATTAATACATAAAAATATATATAAATCAAGTTATATTACAAGTGGGTGGAATTTTTTTGCCTGTCAGTGAATATATAAAACAAGCACTCTCCCGCTTGATTTAGGTCAGGTTGGACGTTGGAAAGTAATTAAAGCTGAAATTGTCTTGAAAATTCACTCCCCTTTCTTGTTCGCGTATAGTTTTCAATACTTTCATCCATATTCTTCTAAACTCGATGACGTCACTTTTTAAAAGTTATATCTTTGTAATTTTAATCAATCAATCCGAAATACTTTCTTTCTCACTCTCTCAACATCTATTTATCTCTCTCTCCTAATTTAACATATTGGTTTTCGTTTCTTTTTCTTGAATTTCTTTCTCTTTCCATTTTTCCGTCCTACACTTCTTAACGTGTTTAACATTACATTCCTATTCTTTCACTCTTGCTCTTCCTCCCTCTTTTTTCCTGGTCACGTAACCCTGTAGTCAGAGAGTTTATTCATAAAAGTGCCCCCAATTTGATTGCACTTATTTAAAATAATTATCCATATAATTGTATATTACGTGTAGTATTTAGTGACTGTTAACTAATGATTATTTGAAGATCGTGAGATGCGGTTTGGTGTGACGTAGGTTTTAGAAAAACATTTTCTTTATCGTGCCCACGTTTCGATCTTTATTGCGATCGTCTTCAGGGCCTGGGATTATTAAACATGGTTTAAATTATACAAATACATATAAGATATGAATATGAATTTATACAATGATGTACACAATATAGAAATTTCAGGTTTAATCAGAATATTTGTAATCACTCAAAGTGTAAGTTTTCTGTGTAGATGTGTCATTATTGTGTATCGTGTTGAGAGTATTGTTGAGATATTAATGTTTTTTGATTATATATGTCTGATTATGGAAGAAAGAGGTAGGGATAGAAATTCATTTTTCTATGAGGACTCGGCTTCTTTTAGGTGAAAGGGGGCCGACAATGGGAAAAAATGGTTTGTCGTTCGGGCTTAGTTATTTTTTCAGGATTATTATAGACGGGATTGTTAGGGAAAGGAAGGATAAATTGTTGGGGATTTAAAGTATGTAGAAATTGCTTGATGATGGCCAGACCTCATCTCACGATTTCTGAATTATCAACGACTAACAGTCACCACACATTGTTTTATATATTGCATTATATGTTTTGTGCGTTATTGATATTGAATTTGATTTATGATATTAGCATAACTGTCTGTGTCTGTTCTGTACTTGATGCTGTGCTTATCTCTGTTGATGTAAACCATTTCTTTTTGATTTGTTCTATGTTTAATATTTGAATTGTTGAAATGGAAATTGTGTTGGTGTTCAAAATGGTTGGTAGGCAGTGCTGTAGGATTTCGTTTAGGCTTTTTGCAATTATAGATATGTTGTGTTACCTTCTTATCCATACATCGGAATTACATCCCAATATCAATAGAGACGATCCTAGATGAACATTTTCAGCTTGTATTTGCGCCACAATTTAAACTGTGTACAGGTATAATATCCATTTCTTTATGTAAACTTTAATCCCACTCGGCCCTAGTAGGAGCTGATGGATAGAATATTAAGTTATTATCGAAGACCGGATTTTTATGCAGTAAAAATTGCCAAAATATGCCATAAAATATGCAGTTGAAAGCCCTGAAATATGTAATAATATGCGGTATTAATACGTTGAAATATGGAATGGTATGCAGTAAACCAGTTTAAACAGAAATATAGATAATTAAACGAAATAGATATTATAACCATTTAAAACAAAACTAATTAAAATTCACAAGTATTTAGTGGTTTTTCTTTTTTAAGGAGATTATTTCAACTACGAGGTTACCTGAATCCTCGGAGTGACGGTGTTTTTGAAAAACGGTCATTTGTAAGTATGTCGGGTTCGAATGTAGAGCCGCTGGATTCGATCCCGGGACCTTTACTTTACACTGATGAACGCCGTGTCAACCGTTGCGGCCACCGATGCCCCGTAGTCTTTCATTTAACAAAGTATTTTTTCACTTACACAATTAAATTATATATTTTATACAAGATTAAGAAGGGGTTTTATATTCTTTTGTCGGTATTTCGAGAATCTTCCCTTCCCGTTGTTGAGGACTATTTCAGTTTTCTTCCAATTAAATCAACTTTTCGTCAACTTGTTATTTTTTATGCTTCTCCCGAAAACAAGTATAATATTTTAAATATTTTGAGCAATAGATGCAATTTTACGTAAGAATCCTTCAAACATGCGATATTGTCGTAATATGCAATTTTATGCGATATTCATCAAATGTGCAAAAATATGCTCTATAAAATTTGACCTACAGCTTCGTAGATACGTGATTCGGATAGATGATTGATTTCCTCGGTCATATGTGATGGCAAACAATATATGCAACTGCATAGAAATCCGGTCTCTATGTTTATTGTAAATTCCATATTTTAAATTATATGTCAAATCTAATATAATTTTTCTATCTAAATTTAAACAAACGATCTATGCTTTAATCTTACATTTGCAAGATGATTTGTGCTTCTTAAGTATTGATAAAGAGGGCGTCGATGGCCGCAACGGTTTAGGCGTTGACACGGCGCTTAACACTGTAAGGTAACCAGCGGCCCAGCATTCAAACACGACATACTCACAAGTATACACCCCGAGGGTTCATAGAATATAGTAGTTGAAATAACTTCGTAGAAAAACATAATCAACTAAGTATTTATAAGAGTAACAGAGATTTTTACAAACATCCATTCTATACAGGGAGGAGTATTTAGTGTTTTATTAAATTCACCATATATGCTTAAATAATATTGTTACGGAAATAACCGTATAAAATAACCGATGATGTGTCCTTTTACGGATTTGAAGGTTATCATCTAAAAACAAGACGACATACCTCGGTGCCTTCGTTGTTCAAGGCGGTTCCTCTGTCCTTTTAAAAGTTAACAGCGTTATTATAAAAAGGTAGATGATTTGTCAATAAGGTTGACTTATGCAACAAATAAATTGTGACAATTTTGCTGTTAATGTAGAAACTATAAAACTTTCATATTGTTTAAATTGCAAAACAAGGAGTAGAACGTAAAACGGTTGGTTAACTAGTATCGGAATAAAGCAGAATCCTGTGAACATAGACTGGTACAAGTACTTAACAGCCAAATGGAGAATATAAGCGGATTAGTTAGAATTGTACGTCCACATTGTTGCTGGGCTTGAAAATTTTGAATATTCTCCATAGCCATTCAAATAGTTTCAGTGTTACTGTTATTCTTAATTTTTTAATCGGCTTAATTCAAGCGGTATTTCTCTACATTAGGAGGAACAGGATAATAAAAGTTTGTGACAATAATCAAATTGGAACGAAACAACAATTTAATTCAAGTCACGATAGCTCAAGTGGTAGAGCAGCGGCGTATTTAGTCGAAGGTTGTGGGTTCGAATCTCGCTCGCGACACTGACTTTTTTATCTCAACCAATACCTTGCATAAAGGTTAATCCATATGTTAATAAATAGTTAATTACCAGATAAAGAAACCTCGCGAGTGGGGAGAGAAAGAAAAAAAGGTATAGAGATAGTTAGTTGGTGTCTGGATTTGATGTGAGTGAGTAACTGAGAAAAATAGACAGAGTGAAAGGGAGAGAGAGAGAGTGAGAGAGATAGGGTGGTGAGAGTGAAGGTGGGAGCGCGAGTGAAAGAAGAAAACTTTTGTCGCTCCTCCCAATCGATGAAAATTTTTTCTTACAATTCAACAGTTTTGATACAATAGACAATGCAGCACTATTCAACGGGTTTGATGCCTTTTTTCATTTCTGGCGTGCTAAATTGGCTCACGATAATTATTTAAAATAGCATTTAGCATTTAAATAGCTTTGTTATTTAGTGCATCAGTATGTGCTGACCAAGATAGTTCGACTGCATATTTGACCGCTAAATGGTAATCATCCCAAGAGGAAAAGTCAAGAAGAAAATGGATTTCATGTTGGGACTTGTTCAGGTTCTGTATTAATCTGTTACCCTAAAATCAGGTGTTTGCCAAGTTCATCTCCATTAAGTTGTACGTATTGGATCCTTACTACATAAAAAGATGCTTGTATCATCCGCGAAAATGATAATAGAAGTACTGTCAAGAAAATCATCCAGGTCGATCACACATATTAAAAACAGAAGTGGACCGAATATAGACCCCTGGGAAATTCCCAGGTTATATTTTAAAACTCAGATTTATCTAAGCGATTAACAACACACTGTTTTCTATTGTGACGGTATGAACTCAGCAATTCACAAATACTTTCATCAATGACATAATAAGTTAAAATATTTCTAAGAATATTGTATGAGACAATATCGAAAGCACATGAGAGGTTCAAATAACTATCAGCGAAATATTCTCACTTTTCAAAGCTTGACAAAATTCCCCAACCCAACCGGTGGTAATGGAGGTGGGTCTGCCCTTGAGAAAACCAAACTGGTTTCACTCCATAGATCATTTGCTTCAGTGCTGGGCGATTCTATCAAAAATCAATATTTCAAATACTTTGCCGAAAACCGGAATGATATCAATTGACTTCGAATTAGAGATCATGTTGAAATTCCAGTGTTTTGGAATGGAAATCAGCTTTTTAGTTTATCTGGAAAACACCTACGATCAAGAGTCGTTCCAGATGAAAGCAAGAGTGAAAGTAATGCCAGGTCCACAAGTCTTAATAAGGTTAACAGACAGACCGTATATATCTGTAAAAGCGACAGGTTTCATGCTTGATTATATTGAAAATTTCCTCGGAGCCTATTGGTCTGAAAGTAAAAGGGACCGAAATAGATTTTCTGGGAGCGTTTTTAGACATTCCTCAAAAGAAACATTATATACATTATATACTTTTCCCTTACGCCTAATAGGCTTCACAATGAAATAGATATTAAGTTCGCTTGACAAAAAGAAGGCGTTTGATTTCAGGTCTCGAAGTTACCCTCCCTTGTAGTAAGGTCAAAAGGCCGTTATAGGTCTTTTCACATACTTACTGTTGTGGTTTTGTTTAGCAAACTTAATAGCTTTTTCTAATCCTTAAGTGTAAGTTTGGCATCTGTAGCATAGGATTCGGCTGTTAGAAGAGATGCAAGGTGTCTTCTAAATAGTTCATCCCCCCTCAATGACATTATATTCTCAGAAAACCATTATTTAATATATTTAATTGAACCACAGATTTTGGTTAATTTCTCTGGAAAAAAAGAATTAAACAATAGCATAAGGAAAAAGAAGAAATCAAGAAAAGGTTCTCAATTACAAGGGAAGATAATTTCAGACCAATCTGATGATTGTAGCTCAAGATTAAACAGTAATATTTGATTGAAATCAGTAATTCTGCGAATGGGTCTTTATCCAGAGCTCGTGGCTTCTCCTACCTGAGCTTTCCAAGTACATCCTTGTTAAAAGAAAAAAATTTGCCAGATACCACAAGATCCTTCACCTCATAATCGCAACGGTTGGGATTAATATTGTTGATTATTTTCAATTAATTAAGGTTATTAGTTGAGATAAAAAAGTCAGTGTCACGGATTCGAACCCACAATCTTCGGCTAGAGACGCCGCTGCTCTACCACTTGAGCTATCGTGACCCCGATCCACTGAGACACTAACTTCCCATCTCAACCCCACCTTTTGAATTTTCCTTCCTTTTTGCCATTTTTCAAATGTCGTGTACTCTATTTGATTGTCGGCGACAAATGAAATGACCACGGAGAGCTTTAGTGCAGGTATATTTCATTTTAATTTATTAAATTCACTAGTTTTCGTGGTCCACTTGACCAATTAATATCTTTCAATTAATTAAGGCTGTTAGTGGAGATAAAAAAGTCAGTGCCACGAGCGGGAATCGAACCCTCAATCTTCGTCTAGATATACCGCTGCTCTACCACTTGAGCTATCGTGACCTCGATCCACTCAGGCACTAACTTCGCTCGTGACACTGACTTTTTTATCCCAATTAAAAACCTTAATTAATTGAAAGATATTAATTGGTGAAGCGGACCACGAAAACTAGTGAATTGTAGCTTACGTTATTTAGATTAGGTTTTATATCCTGAGGATCAAGTAACTCCTGGCACATGCAGTCCAAAATTATACGAAGATTGTAAATTAACGAATTCTTTAACTTTTTTGTCATCATGATCATCAAATGGTGTTAAAGTCACCGGATATAACACAAATTCCATTTAACAATAAACATTAACAGTTTATCAAGTTTTACAAACTGCCCCCCCCCCCGATTTCCCGTCGGGGTCTATATGCCCAGATTAAGAAAAAGGAACATTAAAAGGATGTACATAAATCAGTAACGACGTCGCTCATTTCACAGATGTATTTAGCAGGAAGTTCATTAATCTATTTTCCGAATTTTGAAATTTAAATGTGGTCTAACAAAAAAATTGCACTACCTCCACCAATATTAACATATAAAGATCGAGTGCACATTTTTCTGCAAAAAAAATGAAGTCATTAATAAAACATTATTCGCATTCAAACTCATAAAGCCAATGTTCCGTTATGCAGAGGGAATCCAAACCAGAATATTCCAGTATATGAGTCTTATTCATAAGGCTACAAACGTGACTCAACAAATAGTAAAAGAAGGATTATTTACAGAAAGAGAGATATTTCCATCTGGATCGGTGTACAAAGAACAATCATCCAAACTAAAAGGCTAACCAAAAACAAAGAAATCCGTGTCTCTGTAACCTGCCCCAAGGAAAAAAATTATTTTTATTAAGTCATCGCCCATGTCATATATACATATGTACCTATAAAATGAATGTTAATTATTATATGTGTATATATATATTTATGTATGTCTCTGTGTGTGTGTGTGTGTGTGTAATATAGTGTGAATGTAGAGGTTTTTATTAGTTAGCATGTGTATTAAAGTCATTAAATTGAAGCTACCTATCTTTAAGTTGTGTATAATGTAGGAACGAAAAATAAATTAAGAATTAATCTTTTTGTAAGGTATTGGTTGTGGTAGAGCAGCGGCGTATTTAGCCGAAGGTTGTGAAGGTTCGAATCCCGCTCGTACAATGACCTTTTTTATCTCAACCAATACCTTACATACAGATTAATTAATTGAAAGATGTTATTTGGTCTATCGGACCACGAAATCTAATGAATTTAATTAACAATGTTCACCGTAGGGCCTAAAGGAGACAAATTTGACCTTGATACAAAAGCATTGTTGGTTTTATGACAACAACCCCAATCCATGTGACTCTATTACATAATAAAGGCTGGTCGATCATTTAGAAGATGCTACAATTACGTTCTTTTCAATTAATTAATCTTTATGTAAGGTATGAGTTGAGAAAAAAAAGTCAGCGTCATGAGTGGGATTCTAACCCACGACCTTCGGCTCAATACGCCGCTGCTCAACCACTTGAGCTATTGTTACTCCGACACTAACCTATCTCAACCCAACCTTTCGAATTTTCCCTCCTTTTTGCCATTTTTCAAATTCCGAGTAGATCGAAGTCGCGATAGCTCAATATTAACGTTAGAATCAGAGAGAATATAGCGATTTTCGGTTGTTTGCTTTCAATTGTTTACTTATTACTAAAGCTTTAGTGTAGGAATACTTCATTTAAACTTATTAAATTCACTAGTTTCGTGGTCCGCTTAATTAAGCAGTGATAAATCCTTCATATTTGTTTATAATTCAATTAATTAAGGTTTTTAGTCGAGATAAAAAAGTCAGCGTCACGAGCGGGATTCGAACCCACGACCTTCGGCTAAATATGTCGCTTCTCTGCCGCTTTAGCAATTGTGACTTCAAACCACTCAGACACTAACTTCCCATTTCAACCCCACCTTTTGAATTTTCCTTCCTTTTTGCCATTTTTCAAATGTCGTGTAATCTATTTGATTCTCGGCGACAAATGAAATGCCCACGGAGAGCTTTAGTGAAGATATACTTCATTTAACTTATTAATTTCTTTAGATTTCGTGGTCCGATTGACCAAATAACATTTTTCAATTAATTAATCTTTATGTAAGGTATGGATTGAGATTAAAAAATCAGCGTCACGAGTGGGATTCCAACCCACAACCTTCGGCTAAATACGCCGCTGCTCAACCACTTGAGCTATCGTTACTCCGACACTAACCTATCTCAACCCAACCTTTCGAATTTTCTCTCCTTAATGCCATTTTTCCGAGTAGATCGAAGTCGCGATAGCTCAATATTAATCAAGAATTAAGTTGTTTTCCATTTTCTGCGAATATTGTTGAATTTATGTTCACAATATATTTGAAAGTTTCCTCATATTATACATAATACAGGCAAAAAAACTCAAGTTAGTCATAATAAAAACAGGGAAACCCACTCCGAGGAGGATGTGGTTTAAGGCATTATCTCAATATCTTTCCTATTAACTTCTAATTGGACTGGCCTCCAGTGCAACCACAAAGAGACTAAAATAATATTTCACTTTTGTCTTAAATGCCCTTGAGCTTTGAATATGCAATACAGTAGTTTATAGCGTATTGCTCACAATTTAAAACTTAACATCAGACTAATCATTCTAATTAAAAGGGAATATATCAAATTGTCTTTTGTTCATCCTATTGCTTTCAACTACAAACTTTATTGAATTAGGACGTGAATGAAATTCAAACAACTTTTGATATAATATAATATTTGTCATAATATTTGTGATAATATTTGTCACACAACTTTTGATTTCCAAGTAGCCAAATCGTCCAATAATGTAACCGAAATGTAAAACATTTGGACTGGCATTGGAAACTTTGTAACGAACTCGCCCCAGATGATCAAAAGGACCGAA
This sequence comes from Cimex lectularius, assembly GCF_000648675.2. Classification (NCBI taxonomy): domain Eukaryota; kingdom Metazoa; phylum Arthropoda; class Insecta; order Hemiptera; family Cimicidae; genus Cimex; species Cimex lectularius. Next base: position 215,907 of record NW_019392909.1, on the reverse strand, counting down.
CTTTTAGCCTGTAGATACATTCCGTTTGTTTTGCACTTCCATACGCTTGTTGGGGCCTAGTGGCACATAAGGGCAATTTTCGTCAAACGATGAAAGGGTTTTTGTTTAATACTATTACATAACTCCCTTCGGATTTGTAAATAGAATGTTGTCCAACAAAAGGGACAACTTATGGGTAGTAATTTAATAAGCAATATACCTCCGTACAATCAAATGGAAAAGTGAAGTTCCTCGGGGTTGGATAAAACTCGCGGTAACTGAACGTCCCACCTCCTGTTTCTAATTTAAGCAACTAAAGTTNTATAAATAACAAAATATACCTTTTTAAAAAAACAAGTATTTGCAGCAATGGAATATCTGCTTGGAGTCGAGATTACTGATAAAAATATTGAAAAAAGATAATAAAATAGCCAATGAAATATAATAATATTCCCTGTGTTTTATAACATAATTTAAAGGAAAAGAAAACAAAAACCAAAAAAATTAATTATTTAAAAAATAATAATAAAATAAAAATAAAATAATCTGGTGAACACAGAACAAGATAGATTTATATACTATTATTAAAGAAAAATTTCTTCTAATAAATCAAAAATTGGATTCTTTTACCAGTTCCCAGCGGTAAAACCGGGCGTGACGAGCGAATTTTATTAGCTGCAGGCTTGTCTCATTTAAAAGTTTAACTAGGCTTTATTCCGAGAGCATAGCACTTCACAAATAAAAACCACGCATCTCAGACAAAATGGTACATTTAGCCAAAAAGTGCACTATGGTTTACTTTTCCCTCGTATTGCACAGAGAACACGTTTCTGTATCCCTCCGGCAGCTTATCAAGGGGTTAGAGTTAATGAACAGAAGTTCTCCTCGGAGTTTGAAGAGCCAGCGGAGATCCCTCAGTTTTAGTGTTCTCATTCGTTAAGCACAACACATTGAGATTTTGGTCAAGCCTCTTGTACAAAAGAAACCTCTCTGTCGTCAGCGTTTGCTACATAAACCTCTTGTTATCGCTGGACCTTACATTGGAACGAATGCACTGGAATTGTGCCATTCAGAAATGTTGTCTCGAGAAAATCGGAAAGAAGGATGATATCTACCTGACAAGGAACTCCAGTGCCCATGCCAGAAAATATTTTTATTTATTATCTCCTGAGCTGGAATTTTCGTGTAACAGTGAACAGGGAGTTTTAGGGTTTTGTATGCATATTTAAATGGAGTTTTAACGTGTGCAGAAACAAGGGATCAATACGGGTTTCTATGTGTAGCTTGTAATTTGGAATACAAGAAGGCAAGGCAAACAACTGCTTGATGAAGTACCTTTTCGAAAACGATTTTTTCAATTGATAATAAGGTTGAAAACCCCAAACTTGACATCCGTACGTGAGAATGGAACGGCAAACCGCATTAAACACTTTAAATTTGGAAAATGGGACCAGATCATGCATCATGAACCCAGGCCACATAGTATTAACCTATTATTAATTATATTATTATTATTGGGAGATCGTGAGATTCTGCCTGGTGTGACAGTTTTAGAAAAACATTTCCTTTATCACGATAAAGAAAATGTTTTTCGTCTTGTGTTTACCTTCAGTGAGAGCGGACGTGTCCTACGCTTATCAAGGTAAATAAACCTTATCAATCCGACGAACTTTCTATTTTTCGTTAAGATTTCTATATTTTTCGCTCAAACACCATGTTTCTTATATTCTATATCATATTTTCCTCTTACGGGGAAATATAATTCCCTACTATCAAGACCGAAGGCAGCGGAGGGTTAGGTCAAAATACAAATCAAGATTTAAAAAACGAAATACAGTCACGCCTCCATAACCTAGAATTACTCTCAAAAAACAGGTACAAACCTGGGGAAAAAAAACCTTTTCAAGTAAACATTGAGAGCATTAACGATGGGAATATAGGACAACTTCACAGAATGTCTTTCGGACGAAAAAATTTTTCTGTATGTCCTGATATTGCCAGACAAATCTCAAATATTAAAACCACGGGCAAAAATAGAGTGAAACTAGAGCTCAATTCTCTAGAAGCTACTTATTGCATCATAGCTTATTGGAGATACATGAACCAATCAAACATGTACAATTTCATAGCCTCAAGAAATGCGACGGCATATTGCAAACAGCTTTACAAAAAGAAAAAGAAAGATAAATGGATAAGTTACTGTGAGAATCTAAACAGTCAAACCCCAATTTCAGAAATTTGGAATAAAATAAGAAGACTAAAAGGCGTCAGGGGCCCAGAAGGAACAAACTGAATGTGCCATGGAAATACTCACAACCCTTACCCCGGAACACATTTTCAATGAGGTCAAAATCGGCAAAACAAATAGGCAAGACGTTCTGGAACGGGAATTTCTCATGGAGGAATTAGAAAATGCCATAAAACCAAATAACAATACTGCTCCGGGGATAGATGAAATCCACTATTCATTCCTAAAACACCTTCCTCCCAGCGCCAAACAACGCCTACTGCAGATCTTTAATGAAATTTGGCTGAAAGAGAAAAAAATGGATAGCTGCCGAGATCAAGTCATAATCCCGATTTTAAAACCGGGTAAAACCCCCACACTTATAAATCATATCGACCCATCATCTTATCGTCCAGCTTAGCGACAACTTTTGAAATACTAATAAAAGTCAGACTTGATTGGTTCCTTGAGTCTAACCATATCCTACCCAAACACCAATAAGGCTTAGGAAAGGAAGAAACACTATGGACGCTCTGGCAAACCTTATCACAGACGTCCGAATTAACTTCTCGAATAATAACTTCCTCCAGTGCACCCTCATCGATTTACAGAACGCCTATAACGACGAATGCATCGACATCCTAGTCAACAAAATGGTCCTCCTTGGGATACCCTACAAACTAGTCAGAAATGTATCAAATTTCCTCCTAGACAGGCGAGTATACTTTAGGACAAAGGGAACACTCAGAGGGGCCACGGAATACCTCATCAGGCAAAAGTTAATGGTACGAGAGGGATTCGAACCCACGACTTTCGGCTAGATACGCCGCTGCTCTACCACCTGAGCTATCGTGACCTCGATCCACTCGGGCATCAACTCTCGTGCCATTAACTTTTTTCATCTCAACTAAAAACCTTAATTAATTGTAAAGTATTAATTGGTCAAGCGGACCACGAAAATAGTGAATTTAATGAATTAAAATGAAGTACACTTCACTAAAGCTCTCCGTCGCCATTTCAATTGTCGTCGAGAATCCAAACCGATTACACGACATTTGAAAAATGGCAAAAGGAGGGAAAACTCAGGTGGGGTGATGATATATATATAGTTTTTTAAATGCTATGACTTATGACTTTCCCTCAAATTGACAGTAAAACTTATTTAGATTTTATCTTACTAACGCTTTGCTTCAATAAATTAAATACAAAATATAAGTACATATACGCTCACAGCTCTCAATGGGCACAGTACAAGGTACACACCGACTAGAACATCTACATCTGCATCTATATGTAAACTCAAAGACAAACGGACACGCGACGTATTCACTCCGCGGATATTTCCAGAATAAAATTGGAGAAAACTATACAATGCATTTCTTCTTTCCCTTCCGATATTCAAGAATGGCTTAACTTTTTAACAGAATCTGTAACTTAATCCTGCCCAGTTCGGATTCAGAATCCTTCTTACATTAGAGGGCAGGAAAGAATCCTTGGTTCGACCAAGCTTGTCTCCATGCGAGAAATCAATCATTCAATTAATTAAAGATAAATTCTCGGATTGTAAGAAAACCTTATCTCGAAGCCAACAGGGAATACAAAGTTTTATGTGCGAGAGAGAAGAGAGATTGTTTCAATCCATTAATAAACAAGTGTCGCCAACTTACGCACTCTACAGAATTATGGTAAATATTTAACCGTTTCAAGGGAAAAAACTTTGTCTTTGATTGGGTCATTCAGTTCATTACATCTACGTAATGCCTGTTAATCTTACATTATGCTGAACCCTGTATCGTTAATTGTGTTCTTGATTCTCCCTTCACTCTAGACGAATTGTTGTCAGTGGTATCTTCTTGTGTTAACTCTATTGCTAAAATATTTACAGAACTACATTTTTACTTAGCGACTGTCAAGCAGGGTTTAGACGTGGTTATTCTACAAATTATAATCTGTTTATTTTCACTAATATTATTGCTTTGAAATTATAAAAAAGGAAGTAAAATTTAATGATTTTTTGTTGTTTGACGCAAGACACTCAAATTTCATAACGAATTATTGCCAGTAACAATGTACTATTCGTACAAGAAACTTGTAAGCGTATACATTTTTAATATAAAAATGAACTTTATTTATAGCAAACTCTTTCTTTGTTTCCCTGTTATTTATTAAATTATATCCTTTTTCGTGGATAGGGGAAGAAACGTAACAGAGAAAGAGAGAGGAAGAAAGCAAGAGTGAGAGAGAGAACAGGGTGAGAGAGAGGAAAAAAGATAGAGGGGAAAGAAAAATACAGAAAGAGAAAAAAGAGAGTGGGGAGAGAAAAATAGAGAGGGAGAGAGAGAGAGAAAAAAGAGAGAAGAGAGAGAAATAGAGAGAGAGAATGGGAGAGGAGAAGAACGACTGAGTGGGGGTAAGAGAATGGCGCTGAGAATTTCGGTAGGTGGTAATTAATGTTTTTGTGATTGTCTCTTTTTTTTGGCTTTGTACTGTGAGAGTTTTTATAAACTCGTAATTTTTGTAAATGTATTTTGATCAAGTTATAACTGTAATTATTTTTGAAATTGTGAGCTTACAATACGTTTGTTCAAATGAAAGGAAAGGATTTTCGCTTTTATCGTTAATTTCGTCGCGATTTGAGCGAAGTCAACCCAGTCTTTCATCACACTTGGAATTTAATTTTAGAAAGCTAGGAATCCGAACAGGATCGAATTACACATACCTTTACATCCCTTTGTAAAACCTTTCGTACTGTGCAAAATTTCAGTGGCAGCGTTTGATTTGTGGATGCAGATGTTTTTGTCTCCAGCCAAAATTCGATATTTGCTATTCCACATTTAAAGAATATCAATTTTATTATCGTAATAAGGAAAATCCTCTGGAAACATAAACATATTCAGAGCTGCTAGCTTATCAGAGGCCTTTTGTTGCCTTGTCTATCAACGACAAATCTTGGATAAATGAGGGATCAAGTAAGAATCAAAAGTGGATTTTTTTATATAACTAAATCCTGCCGAATCCTAGCATCGTATTTCTGATGGGGTTTTGATATGATAAAACTCTTGAAATATAAAGAAAGACTTAATAAAAATATTATTATATCTCTTATTAACTTGGTCATACTAGAGGTAGACTTCACATATGTTTTTGAAGGATAACACAAGCTTAAGCTCGACTAAGCTTTTACGAACAACTTTGCAGATGGCTCGAGGGCTTATTTTTCTTTCTGTATAAAAAAGAAAAACCCGGAGGATATTTATTCACTGTTTTTACTGAAAAGTAATGGAAGTTTAAGTTACAAGGAGACGGCCTCTTTACGACCTCTTTATACTAGTCTACTGAGCGAAAGCAACATGAATTTTTAACTTTTTAAAAAGGTGGTCTTTTCATTTATATTTTAAAACTTTTAATTAATAAATTAAACACAGTTCATTTGAAGAAATAGTGCCGTTTATTTTCATGCTTTATAACTAGTTAAACTAGCGGCACCGGCCACAGGGAATCCCGTATTGCATATTACTCATTTATCTTTTTTTAAGTAGATTATCTTCGTTTAAAAAGTGAAACAGCTTTGTTAGTGTGTCCTGATTATCCCCTAAAATTTCGGAAAGTGTGTTTGGTAAAATGTATTCTGATACATACGAAATGATATAAGCAGATGTTTTATAGTGACAGTTTCATTGCATAAATGACAGATCGGTGATGGCTGACCATCAGGTAACCCTTGGTGGCACTTCAGTGCCCGATTCTCAGCCTTGTTAGGATCACTTCTTCTTTACTGAAATGAAGAAGGCCACCCTCGAACATTAGATTGTCCATATTTTAATTTCAAAAGCGGAAGTTAAATCATTCCTTGTAGACTCCCTGATTTTGGTGCTATTTACTACAGCCTCTTTCGTAGCTCTATCCACCAGTTCATTGCCTAAAATATTCATGTACCAGGGATCCAAACAAAACTTCTTTTCCCCTGGTGTAGAAGACACCTCAGTGACTATAGGGTGGTTCAAGGCATGTAGGGCGGACATAGAGTCATAGCATAAGACTAGTGTGTTGTTCGAGCAAACAATATTTATTGATATAATTATTGCTGTCATTTCGCTATTGAATTTAAGGAGAATGCATATTTTCTGTCTCCAACGACATAAGCTGCTACCTCCCCATGGGGGCCTTGAGAGTCATCAGTATATACTACGTTCCTGAGGGTAGCTTACTCTTAATGCTTAAGCATGTTTGCTTATATATAGGTAGGAGTGTCGTTTTTATTATGCATATTCAGTGAAAATGTTATTTTTGGTTTTGGTAATAGCCAGGGAGGTATGACTGAAATCGTTTCTTTTTGCAATGGTGGAATCATAAACTGTATATCCAGTAACACGAGCGATGAGAAAGGAATCGGCTTGATAGTATGTTGACTGTGTGGAGACCGGCAAAAAATAACTAAGTGGATGTGACGGAAAGGAAATAATTTGAAAATGAATATTTACAGTAATCCGTTATATTCAGTGGTCTATTGACCAAATTATTTCTTTCAATTAATTAATCTTTTTATGTAAGGTTTTTGGTTGAAATGAAAAAGTTAGTGCCACGAGCGGGATTGGAACCGACGACCTTCGGCTAAATACGCCACTGCTCTACCACTAGAGCTATCATGACTTTGATCCTCTCAAAGCGAAGTATATCTCGGCTCCCCGTGGCCAACTCATATGTCACCGAGAATCGAATCCTGATTATACGACATTTGAAAAAAAGCAAAAAGGAGGGAAAATTCGAAAGGTTGTAGGTTGAGATGGGGAGTTGGTGTCCGAGTGGATCGAAGACACGATAGCTAAAGTGGTAGAGCAGTGGCGTATTTAGCCGAAGGTCGTGGGTTCGAATTCATGGCACTAGCTTTTTCATTTCAACCAAAAACCTTACATTTACAGTAATATTTTTTGAAAGTAAGAGTCCAACCCTTCGATACTAATCCGATTCTCTGTTTTGCGTGTTGGGCCACACAAACCTCATTTCAAAATAATATTTGCGGCAAATGTGGGGAATGTACCACACAATTTCGCAATGTACTAACGAGACGAAGTGGTTGAACTGTAGTAAAGCACACCCCCTCTTTCAGTCGACAGAGCCCGGTTTACTTCAAGGGGAAGGAAATTAAAAAAATAAGAAGCAGAGAAAACGTTTCGTAAAGAAGGCAGAATATACTTTCAGAAGACTGAAGAAGAAGACAAATGCACCTTCTCCTGGACAAAAGTCTTACTAGAAATGGTAAATGTTGGAGAGAGTGTGGTGTTCCATCCTTTTTTTAAAAAGATAGTTCCTACTCACAGTAAGTTGTTTTTGGAACGCTCCGGATTTCGAGCCTTTTAGCTCATCATCAGGTTGAAGGACTTCTACAACCACGTCTCTCGACATGAATTGCCAAAGTGAACCCGCTGATACCTCCGCCAACGCGACGTTCCAATTAGCAGCTGATTTTTTTAATGGCGCTCAATTTGAACGTGCGAAACGCGGAAATTATAACACAAATAAATATTATAATAGTAAATACTTAATATTATTAAATTACTATAAAAATAATAATTCGTTTATATGCGAAAAATGCACAAATAATTGATTCGTTTATAGTTAATTTTTTTATTCTTTTAATAGTTTTTTTTTTCAATAGACCTAACTGTACGTGGGATATTTAATTTATTTACGTTTAGGTTTATCAAGTTTTGTTTAATTATTTCAGCACATTTATATTTTATATTTGTAGTTCTAGTTAAAAGAATAAAAAAATTAACTTTATACGAATCAACAATAGGACTCAGCCACCCCACCACAAATGAATCATTAGGTTTCCGTTGTTTGCCATACATTGGTGAATTATCGGAAAAGGTTAGTCAAATTTTTACACCTGAAGGTTTTAGAATAGCTTTTAGAAGTACGGGTACACTTAAAAACATCCTCTCAAAACCTAAAGACAAAGTAGACAACTTGGCAAAAAGCGGGATTTACCAACTCAATTGTAATGATTATGATATTAAATATATAGGACAAAGCGGTAGAGACATAAAAACAAGAGTAAAAGAACACTTGCCTAAATCGAGCAAATATTCGGAATTTAAGGACCATCTAAAAGAAACAAAACATAATTTCAATTCAAATCTAAATACAAGAGTGTTACATAGTTTCAACAAAGGGAAAGAACTAAAATAAGAAATTTGAAATTAAAAAATGTACATTAAATATGTACATAAATAATATCAAACATCCAAATAATTAAACTAATTTGTTTTAATTGTTATTATTTTTATCGTAATTTAATAATATTAAGTATTTACTATTATAATATTTATTTGTGTTATAATTTCCGCGTTTCGCACGTTCAAATTGACCGCCATTAAAAAAATCAGCTGCTAATTGGAACGTCCCGTTGGCGGAGGTATCAGCGGGTTCACTTTGGCAATTCATGTCGAGAGACGTGGTTGTAGAAGTCCTTCAACCTGATGATGAGCTAAAAGGCTCGAAATCCGGAGCGTCCAAAAACAACTTAATGTGAGTAGGAACTATCTTTTTTAAAAAAAAGTCTTACTATACAACTGTATCCTCAAACTTGCCCAAAATCTTTTTCTTTGAGGTGAAAGGAGCCGACAATGGGAAAGAATGGGTACTGGTTCGGCCTGACTATCCTTTCAGGATTATATAGACGGGGATAATTAGGGATCCCTAATTATCACAAGAATGACACATATACATGGAAAACAAACGCTTCGAGTTAGTACAAATATTTTGGTTAAATCTAACATTTTCTAGCATTGTATAAATTAACTTTTTTTCACAAACTACATGTATTTATGAAATTTAAACAACAAATCCCAGGCCCTGAAGATGATCTCAATAAAGATCAAAAGTTTGGCATGATGAAGAAAATGTTTTTCTAAAACCTACGTCACACCAGACCGCACCTCACGATCTCCAAATAATCATTTTCAATAAACACGAAAATTTCGACCCAGGGAAGTAACTCTTGTTAACTGCTTATCATTAGCATGAAAACTCTCCAAAAACAGACAAGAAATAGGTCTAAATAAAAGGCGTCTCTCGGGAAATCAGAGTAGTCGAAGATCACAATCGACAATTAAGTCTCTAGGTCAACAATCCCTCAATCAAGTAAAAAGAAAACAAAATAAGTCAAAGTAATAAAATAGTCTTGTTATTCTTTATAAAATCATAATTAAAGGTACATAGGTAGTATGGAAAAATAATAATATAATAAACATTAATTACATTATCAACGTATTCTTCTAGTCTAAAAACCCTAAACATTTATTATAACAATAATATTACAGTGAAATTATTTAATTTTAACTTTACAATTAGATATTCTATGCCAACAGGAAACACATTTAACACCAAACGAACAATTAAAATTTAGAGGTTTTTCGGAAATTCGACGGGATATTTTTGCATGGACGAATTGCATGTAGTGGTATTTACATTTTAATCAAGGATGATATTCCTAATAAAGTTACCAATTTAAACAGTAACTTGCAATGAGTAGCTTTAAGTATATTAACCATTCCACATTTTACGATTTGTCTCTTTGTATCTGTCGCCTGGCACACCTTTCTCCAGAATGTTGTTATCTCTATTTAGGATCAATACCCACATCCCATTATATATATCTAGCTATTTTAACCCGATATGGGGTGGGGATAGGCGGAATAATTCAGGGAGTCGAATATGTTATGGATCATTGTAATTTTAAACTTTTAACGATGGTTCTGCCACTTATGTTGCCCTCGATCCAAAGCTTTCTAGTATAGATGTAACACTGATTAGCCCCTCCTTACACCCGAGTTTCTGTGGCACACTCTAGATGATTTATATGGTAATGATCATTATCCTATTTTGATTACTTGCACATCTCATAACCAGTCAGTAAACCTGCAACCTGTGGTACGTCTCACTGTAGATATTCCCTCCGACTAAAGTTCAACTTCAATTTCACTTTTGCTACTCCGTCAAAGTTCTCCGACAGTTATTACCCCCTTTGAGTAATTTAGTGAATTATACAGTTCATATTTAATAGAGATGTTTTCAAAAGGACAGCATAATTCAAATTTTGAAAATCTTTTTCACATTTGACATCTAATAGGACTGAACCATTTTTGAGAAATGTGAGGACAGTAACCTTTTATAAATTTGAAGACGCGAAAAGGACTATAATAATTGAAAGGTTTCCTGAGGTAGGGATCAGAATCATCAATACATACTTATCAGGCAACTCCGGTATAAGACTCGAATCTGTGACTTCCATCAGATTCTGCGGGAAAGGAGAATAACAATGAAAAGAAAGGATCCTTGTATAAAATCCATTATATTCCGTGGTCCGATTGACCAAATAAGTTCTTTCAATTAATTAACCTTTATGTAAGGTATTGGTTGAGATAAAAAAGTCAGTGTCACAAGCGGGATTCGAACCCACGACATTCGGCTAAATACGCCGCTGCTCTACCACTTGAGCTATCGTGACTTCGATCCACACGGACACTAACTTCCCATCTCAACCCCACCTTTCGAATTTTCACTCCTTTTTACCACGAAAGCTCAAGTGGTAAAGCAGCTGCGTATTTAGCCGTAGGTCGTGGGTTCGAACCTCGCTCGTGACACTGGTTTTTTTATTTCAACCAATACCTTATATATTGCTACTCGTGCTACAAACTTCACCAGTAGATTCTTGACCCTAAAATGAACAAAAAAGTTCATATTGACCATGGTCCGATTCTCAACCATTTCAGAGTAATTTCGCTTTTTATCGATTTTGAAAGATATCACGTCCTGGCGTCGGAAAATCGTGATATCTTTTAATCTAAACATTTCTCT
>NW_019392909.1:77410-204643 GCF_000648675.2 Cimex lectularius | reverse complement strand
CTGTCCGCCTCCTCATTGCCATAGTGCCCCTTATGAGCAGGTATCCATATGAGGGTTACCCTATTCTCATACCTGGTGATAGTCCTATTAATGAGTTCAACGGTTTCCTCTACCAGTCTAGATGTTGATAGTTCTTTTTGTAATGATTTTAGACTGGCCTGACTGTCGGAAAAAATTTTAATATCTTTTCCCTTAATCTTGTTATCCATGAGTGTTCTGCAGCAAACATTGATGGCCCAGACCTCTGCTTGAAAGACCGAGGTGTTATTACCAAGAGGAGAGGAGATGCTGATCCCTAATTTACGTATATGTATTCCAGCACCGCTTCCCTTGTCCTTAATGAGTGAGCCATCGGTGAAGCAGTCTAGGTTACGATGGTCATCATCTGCCCTATACAACCAATACCTTACATAAAGATTATATAAAATCAAACAAAACGAAATTTAAATAGTAAAAATACCGGTACTTCCTGAAAAGGAACTGGAAAAATTCAATGTTTATGCTGGAGATAACAGAACTTGTTAAAACTTCCTCCGATAAACACAGACTTTCGTTTTAAGTTAAAAGCGACAGAGTAGTGCATGTGTTTTTTTTCTCAAAAAAATCAATCGATATTCAAATCCTCATAAGACTCTTAAAAATACCTTTCATAATTTTCTGATTTTTAAGAATTCTTTATTTATTTTTGTGAGAAATAACTAAATATTTCTATATCAGCTGTTGTCTTTTTTAACAATACTCCCTTAATAACTCATATTGTTAAATCAGTACTTTTTTCTCTCGGCTTTTCGTTGCTTTTGTAATTTGGCTGGAAAAGTTTTGATGGTCTTCAACGAAGTTTATATCTGGCCTGTTAATCTAAACGCTTTATTTATTTATTTATTTTTTCTTTTGTCAAAGTTCTGTTTGTTGAATAATGTTGTTCTCTTTATTTGTTTGTACAGTTTGACATCAACAAACACGGGAAGGTAACACAAATAAATAAAAGCAGTAAGATTTTAACTAATACGTAATTAACATATTTAGTATTGCTGATTATTATAAAAATGTCATAAACGCTTAAAGAATTGAATAATTGAATTTATCTACACCTGCCGTTCTAAATATATTAAGAGAGAAATAAATAAATTCATATAAGTAAAATTAGTTTATCAATATTACTAACTTGCATGATTAGAGTAACGATGTTTTCTTATATTTCGACCTCAACAGTTAATCTTATGATTCTTCCTTCTTGTAGGTGGGATAATAGGTCATCTCAAAAAACCACAACCAGTTTTTATCGGATTTATTTTAATCCTTCCTCGGGTGAGTTAACGCCTGTACACAGAACAAATATTTTTTACATTTTTATATCAACATGGTTATCATTGTTTCTTCACTACTTACAATGGTTAAAAAAGTGGTCGTCAGTCATTAATATTTTATAACAAAATAAATCCGAAACGTTGTGGATAAAAACTGGTTGTGGTTTTTTGAGATGACCTATTATCCCACCTACAAGAAGGAAGAATCATAAGATTACTAACTTGCTAAGTACTCTACAGTTTCGCCTTATCAATCTAACAACCTTCTTGAACCAACGAGAACCGCACAAAATAAAGAAATAGCCACGAGTTTGTTTTCCCTACCAACCATCTTAATAAAATTAACAGTTTTATTGACATATCACTTTTATCATATATTTTGTTAAATAATTACAGCAAGCAAACATACATACTATAAGTACAACTTAGTATTATTAATCAAGAATGAAATATAATAAAGCTTGGGATCCAGAATTTCATTGAACTTTAAACAAATATATTTCTGGATGTAACCGTATGTAGTTGTAGTATTTTAAAGTAATACTGTGAAATTAGGTTTTGAATCTGTTTAAATTGAGGATTTTATTGTTTTTTAAATATTGCTTAATGCTATTTAATGCTATTTAATTAATCAGAGACTAGCGAACATAAATAAGACTCTAGAGGGAAGTCATGTTTCAACGACTTCGAAATGAACAGGATGTAGCTCGCCAGGTTGTATATACGTAATAATCTTTTAAATAAGACTTTTGACAGTCCCTACCTTTTGAGAAAATATTTTAAATTAAGATTTTCAAGTTAAAATTAATTAAATTAATTATTTGTACAAACATGAGAAAACGTATTGTTTATTCTCGTCGGCACTGTTTATAGATTAATTCTTGTTTTCTGATATTAAAAATATATTTTTTTAAAATAGAGAGACCAGGTGATTCTCAAATATAAAGCCGTCCGATCCTTGAAGGGGCTTAATACTCCGAGGAATATCGAGAATTCTGGGGTAGTGTGAATGAATGCTTGTGTAATTTGAAAGAAAACATGATTTCTACAAACTATCGTCACTTATATTCCTAGAGAACTGATTAAAGGCACTTGCAGCATATTGTACATTACATTCGACGACTTCGGACCTCCAAAGAGGTCAATTCTGTCGTCTAAATGTATAGCATTAACAATGATGCTTGTGTAATTTATTAGCGTAGAAGGTAGATTTTTCCCCAATTACCCCGAAGAATATCGAGTACTTGGGATAGAGTGAATGGTAGCGTGGTGTGTGAAGGTAATTTATTAGCGTGAATGGTAGGGATTTTCCCCAAAATACTCCGAGGAATGTCGAGTACTCTGGGGTAGTGTGAATGTAGTCTGGTGTGTGAATGTAATTGTGAATGTAATGTGTGTGGGTGAATGGTAAGGTTTATCGCCAATTACCCCGAGGGAAATCGAGTACTTTGAGATAGTGTGAATGTCACCAGACTATCATGTTTTTATCTTGTTTCTGTGTATTTGTGTTTGTTGTTTATCTTATTTTATCCGCAATTGATGAGGCCCTGAGGTTCAAAGAGGCTATCAGTATGACAAAGAAAAGAGAGTTGCTTACCGTCATAACATAAAATATCAAATCTCAGCTGGAGAAACTCAACAAATAAATTAGATAGATTAATACACGAGAAACTCTATTTAAGCCCCGCCCGCCCACGCTATTTATTATGTTTTAAACGCTTCGATCCCTTTTGATTTCTCACTCTTTAAATTAAACCCCCATTTAAATTAAGTTGAAATATTCATTAATCAATAGAAATAAGCAAAGAATATTATAAATGTTTAAATATTCTCAACAAATTGATATAATATATGTCTTAAATTTTTCAGAGCAAATAACGGTGGTGTAATTGCTTTTTTAATTTCTTTTTTCAAATATGGAGGAATTGATGAAGTAAAGGAAAAAGCCGTGGTTGACAAATTGGTAAGTTGGAAAATTTTAAAAAGATGTAAAAACTTAAGGAAATTTTTTTTAAATATTTTTTAAATCAATTTATTAAAGTTTTTAATTTGGTTTGTAAACTGAAATAGTGCAATTCTTTACTTATTTATCAACCCTACTGCAACTTTGATTAAAGGATTATTGTACTATTATTCTCCAGGATAAAATAGGTTTAAGATTCAAAACGTTTTTAGTGCATTCATTCAAAATTTCCTTACGTTTCTTATTTTTAATAATTATTAATCTTTCCACTTTACCAATCCGTCAACGGTTTTGTCCTTTCCTTCATCAATTTCTGCATCTTCGAAAAAAAAATTTTTTTTAATGGCAGCTAAAACACTTCACCAACGTTTTCAAGTTTAGTATTGATCACATCTTATTGGGAATTTAACGTAGTTTTCAATGCTATGAACGGGTTTGTCCTTGTAAGGCTTGAGTTTCTCATCGTTTATTTGAAGCAAGGTTGTGAAATCTTAAAAAATAATAAAAAGCGGAATAACTCCAAAACTGTTGAGATTCGGCCCATAGTTAATTAGGACTTTTTGATTGCATTTTGAATGTAGAATCTACACGAATAGTACAAAGTTTGTAACACGAGTAGCCGAATACCCTGTATAAAAACAAAATCATTTTATTCGAAGTCAACCTTCACTTTTAACACATTTTTCCCAACGAGTGGCGAACCTTTTTATGCCGGAACTTAAGAATTTTGAGTTTTGAAATGAAACAAAATCTGACGACTTTCTGCAAAACGCTTTTTGGACTTGAACATCATTTTGAAATATTTTTCCTTTCGGAAAGTTTTCTAAATTCCTAAACAGGTGAAAATCTGTAGAAGAAGATGGATGCTGAAGAACTTCGTAGCCAAGCTCTTTCAATTTGTTTACGGTATGTTTTGAAACATGAGGCTTGGCGTTGTCGTGGAGGAGTATAGGGCCTTTCCGATTTACCAACGCAGATAGTTTTTTGAGAAGTTTTTTTTATGCATTTCTTCAATTTCCTTGCAATATGATGCAGAAGGTAATGGTCTCACCTCTAGGCAAAATGAATAATTCCAGCCATGGAATACCATACGGTCACCATTAATTTTTTGCGTACAAATTCGGTTTTGGCATGTGTCCTGGTCTTTCGACGATGTCCTGACCGACATCCTTTGTCATATGCAATCCATTTTTCATCGCAAGTGATTATTTTTTCAAGACAAGGCTCGGGCTTTTGCCTGGTGAGAAACGAAACGCGTCTCGAGGCCCTCTAACTGCTGTCGCTCAATGGGCTCATCAGGGACCTATAGATCAACTTTTTTTACTTTTCCTGTTTTCCCTAATTGTCTTGACTCCGTAGCTGCACTTGCATTTAGTTGTGCTACGAGACCTATGACTGTTTGATAGTTTGGTTTTCTTCCACCAGAAGCCATCATTGTCAATTAAATGTGAGGTGTTTAGTGACCGTTAGCCGTGATTATTTGTAGATCGTGAGGTGCGGTCTGGTGTGACGTCGGTTTTAGAAAAATATTTTCTTTGTCATGTAAAC
This sequence comes from Cimex lectularius, assembly GCF_000648675.2. Classification (NCBI taxonomy): domain Eukaryota; kingdom Metazoa; phylum Arthropoda; class Insecta; order Hemiptera; family Cimicidae; genus Cimex; species Cimex lectularius. The sequence goes on along the minus strand of NW_019392909.1, from coordinate 199,825 downwards.
GTTTCTATCTTCATTGAGATCATCATCGGGGCTCAAAGTTTTCCATGTAGATGTGTCATTCTTGTGTGTCGTGTTGAGAACACCTGTTTTAAACTTACCTGGTTCGAGACCGCACCTCATGATCTCTAAATAATCATTGTCAATTAAAATTGGAGGTCTTCCGCCGATCTTGTTTTCCAATTCGGTATTTCCTTCCGAAAACTTAGCAAACCAACGGCGAAACTAGTTCGTTTACACTCTCTTTGAGCTACCAAATGACCGAGTGTAAACTCGTGAAGGAATATTAAGTGAAAATCGCGTGTTTCCATGTTCATATTTTGGAGGTATACTAAAAAGTATGTAATGGATAGAGGAGGTCACCATTATACTTAAATTCACTAATTTTCATGGTCCGCTTGACCAATTAATATCTTTCAATTAATTAAGGTTTTTAGTTGGGATAAAAAAATCAGTGTCACGAGCGGGATTCGAACCCACGACCTTCGGCTACCACGAGCTATCGTGACTTCGATCCACTCGGACACTAACTTCCCATTTCAACCCCACCTTTTGAATTTTCCCTCATTTTTGCCATTTTTCAAATGCCCTTTTTTTATATAAAGTAAAAACCTTAATTAATTAAAAGATATTAATTGGACAAGCGGGCCACGAAAACTAGCGAATTTAATAAGTTGAATGAAGTATACCTTCATTAAAACTCTCCGTGGTCATTTCATTTGTCGCCTAGAATCAAATAGATTACACGACATTTGAAAAATGGCAAAACGGGGGGAAAATTAAAAAAAGTTGGGGTTGAGATGGGAAGTTAGTGTCCGAGTGAATCGTGGTCACGATAGCTCAAGTGGTAGAACAGCGGCGTATCTAGCCGAAAATCGTGGGTTCGAATCTCACTCATCACGCTGACTTTTTTATCTCGACCAAAAACCTTAATTAATTGAATTATAAACAAATATGGATTATTAATAACTGCTTAATTATAATAAGTAAACAATTGGAAGCAATCAACAGAAAATCGCTATCTCCTCTCTGATTCTATCTGAATTTCTGAAACTATAAAATCGGACATTTCATCTGGAACGACCCAATAAAAATAAATATATTTAGTACCACAAACTTGTGCTCGGGACGCACGTTGATGGAAATTGGTTCATCAGTTCAGTTTACTGTTCTAGTCTACACCCTCTTGACTTTGGGCTTAATAGGCCATTATTTCCTTCGTAGAACAATTACCCTTGCTGATACAGTTTAATACAATTTCGCATGGGTTCTTCGTTCACTCAACAATATCTATAATTTCTAAGAAACTCGTTCAAATATTGACGTTACGTGCGTGTGGGAGTTAAGATTCATATTATAAATGTAAGAGAACATAGGCTTATATGTACATAAATTTGATTGTTTTTCCATCGATCAAGGAACCTCTCTATCGGTTTGAAGAAAAAATAAACACCCACCACGAGTTTAATGTAAAGCTTACTTTATACACTGTTCTATTTCTATTTTTATCACATTGTAGAATCGCGTGAAAAAGTGTGTCAATCAAAGTTCAAATTAATTACCTACGCATTAACTAAATAACAAGCTGAAAAAAAATTACTTCACTTGCTTCATTATGTGAAAGCGTATCAATTTTTTGCAACCTTGAACTTAATTTGGGCGAGGATAGATAAATGTCTAGAATACAATTAAATATTATTGTAGACGGTAAAAGCGGTATTCTGTGTCGCAAAGACGGTAAAAATTTGAAACTAGATCAAAAACTAGTAAAAACGTATTTTTGTTTTTTCGATATTGGTTCAAGAGAAATTCAAAGAATGCAAATGCGGGCCATCTAAAAAGGTCACCCTGCATAGGGTAGGACCAAATTGCTATGCTGCTTGGATCATTCTTGTCTCTCAGAATTGATGTCATACATAACTTTGAAACAACGATCTGTCCGATTTGATTTTAAGATTAGGTAATAAGGAGTGAAGTGCTTTTGTTTGAAGATAACTCCCAGGTGCTCTACCCTGTCAAAAGCCAAGGAACACACAGCAGCAGTACTCTGTGATCTCGAAAGCAGAGGAAACAGTTTCAACAACCCTTACACATTGCTAAATCATGGATTGACGAGGACGGAAACCGAATTGATGAGAAGAGGTCGCTTTGATAAATAGGTACATAAATAAATTTAAGTCAGATAGAAAATACTTAGCGTTATAATTTGATATTATTCAATTGGCTTAGTTTTCATAGATAGGCAAATTTAAAAATACAGATTTGTAAATAATTAAAGTTAGAAATGTTAACATAGAAAGATGATAAAGATTGACAGGCAGGTTACATACGACCGTATTATCCGATCCCCGAGACATATTATAAAGTCTATTAGGTTTCCTGGTCCGATTGACCAAATAAATTCTTTTCAATCAATTAATCTTTGGTTTTGGTTGAGATTAAAAAGCTAGTCTCATGAGCGGGATTCGAACCCATGACCTTCGGCTAAATACGCCGCTGTTCTACCACTTGAGCTATCGTGACTTCGATCCACTCGGATACTAACCTCCCGTCTCAATGTCAGCTTTTGAATTTTGTCGCCGAGAATCAAATAGATTACACATTTGAAAAATGGCAAAAAGGAGGGAAAATTCAAAAACTGGGGTTGAGATGGGAAGTTGGTGACCGAGTGGATCGAAGTGACGATAACTCAAGTGGTCTAGAGTAGAGTATTAGCCGAAGGTAGTGGGTTAGAATCCCGCTCGTGACACTGGCTTTTTTATCTCAACCAAAACCATAATTAATTGAAAATTATAATGTCGGTTTTACCCAACATGTCTTTACATACTTCGAATTAAATGTTTCTTTTATTTTCAAGTCTCGTTAAGTTTGGACTTCCGAAACTATACTCAAGGAAAGAAAGAGAGAAGAGAAAGATAAAGCGTGAGAGAGAGTGAGAGAGAGGAGAGAGAAAGTGAGTGTGTGAGAGAGAGAGAAAATAAGAAAAAAGGAGCGAAGATTTACCGCAGTTTCGTACCAAGAACTTTTTAATGGTTCAAAATATATATTTTATATTATTTACTACTAAGTTACTTTTATCAGAAGAATATCATCTTCTTAGAACGCTAGATAAATAGCGTTAACTTTATTTATGATAATGTAATATACATATAAGGTATCTTTAATGCCGCAACGACAGTGTGTGATATCTTATTTTTCATATTTTATCATGTGCTTTATATTTTCATAGTAACCGATTATTCCAATACTCAATATTTTATTAACAAAACTTGCTGCAATTCTTGCCTAAAGAACGTAGTTTTTAAAAGGAGTAAAGTATACCTTTAAATGGACTATTGTTCAAATCTGTCACGTCCGGAAACGGTGAACTTCGGCTGGCAACTGAATTTTGTTTACCAAACGTCTTGACGTTTCGGTCTAGAAAACAGGGGGAAAAACAATCAATTATAACCTATCAGGTTTAAAAATAATCGCCTAGTTTGGACCGCCAACCTAAATAACTCAACGTCTAGTTTATAGAAAGTCCAAACGATAAATCCTAACTGGCGTTACTTATTCTTTTCATCTTACCATAAAACGTTTGAAGTGGCATCCGTCATAATTATAGCACTGTTAGTTCGAAAGACTACTTTTAGCCAAAACAAATACGGACAGTGAATATTTTATTTTATTTCGAAATAGAGATTTGGCCGAAAAAATGATGAAAATTAAATATATACACCGATAAAATCAAGCCTATAGACACAAAGCAAAAATGGTTATTGATTATTACATTTTGTTTAAGTTTTTAAATAATTAAACTTAGTTTTTTGCAATAATATATTCTTTGTCGTAAAATAAACAAGCGCTCGTTAATGTATTTTGTTTCGCCAACAACTTCGCAACAACATGATTAACAGATTACAAACTCTCTTTCTCTCTTCTTCATAAAATACAGCATTTCATTTTATGTCCCGTTTGCCAAATGTACTAGACAGTAGAAAACAACTGAAATGTATACCAAAGATACGAGTATCCATCGACAGAAGGAGTACTGACAATGTTAGTGAAGATGTTCCTGGTGCCGAGGTGAACCCCCGGTACATCATTCACTTGGAGACTGAGATAGAGATGTGCATATCAACTTTTACTTTAGTTATGCATAGAAATTATATTATAAAAGATAGCAGATTTTTAGTCTATCTAAAAAAACTAGCCGTTGAGACAATTAATGTATGAACTTGCTCGTATGAAAAATGGTCATTGTCAGAAAAGTACCGAGTTCGAAAACGCTTGAATTCTTTTGATTGTTGTCTCCTAAAGGAATTGATGGGTTAATAATTTAAGATTTCAAAAATTACAAATAATGTCGCAAAAATTAACCTTTCACCAAGAAATTAAAGCAGGGAACACACTTACCCGATGCAACGCTATGCGACGCTACTGCTACCCGCCGCCTTGCCACGTTTTGGTAGGGTGTGCACATCTATGCAATTTCAAGCGCACGCCACGTACTGTCACACATCGTGTATCACAAATCAGTATCACAATTGCAACGCTTCTTTTGTTCTTAATGCATTATTTTGAGCAAAACCTTGTAATACATTGTTAGTTAAATTTAGTTAGAAATGAAGTTATTCCGGTGTTTCGATAAATTTTCTGTCTAATAATCATAATTAAATAATGCTGATAAAATTCTGAAAGAAAAATGCTGAACTTTTGATCTCGTTTAATTTGGTTTACTTTAAAATAAGCATGTTGTAATTAATATATCGACGAAATTATATATACATAGTTTGAAATAAACTACAAAAATATGAGTGTCCTGTTCTGACGCTACTCGACGAAAATTGTGTAATTTTATGAGCAAAACCATGTAATAAATCGTTGGTTAAATTTTGTGAACAAAGACATATAATAAATTGTTAGTTAAATTTTATGAGCAAATCCATGAAATAAATTGTTACTTAAATTTTATGAGCAAAATCGTGTCATAAATTTTGGGTAAATTTTATGAGCAAATCCATGTAATAAATTGTTAGTTAATTTCATTCTATCAATAAATGATATTCCGTTGTTTTGATCAATTTTCTGCCAAACCATTAAAATTATTTTTTTAAAATAAAAACTAATGAAATTTTGATCTCGATTAATTTGGTTTGTATTAAAATAAATATGTTGAAATTAATGTAATGACAATAATACATATAGTTTTAAAAAAATATGAGTGTCCAGTTCTTTGTCTTCTACTGAACTCGATGCTACCCGACGAAACTCTAGTAGTGGGGATCGCGTAGCGTAGAGTAGGGTAGCGTTGCGTGGCATCGGGCAGATGTGAACGGGGGTAATACAATCTTACGGAAAATTGGACTTTGGATTTGCATCGGGTAAGTGTATTCCCCGTTTGAATGCAGTAATTTAAGGACATTGGGGTGGCGTTATACACAACTAGATGGATATTTGGAGGCTAATGCATCTTATTTCTAAACCATACGGCGTTTAAGAAGACGAGGGAAGTGGCAGCAGTAAATGCTTTAATCGGACTAAGTGCGAGGACATGTATCACTTTATATGCGTTTGCCCCGCATTAAAAGAGGTCGGGATAATGGCGTTAAATTCACCATACCTAACGACTGATGAAGCAATCAGACTGCTAAATGTGGTGCAGGGTGGACAGAAATGCACAATACTTTAAAAAGCTTATAAATACATATCGTTTCTAGTTAGTGAGTTTAATTTTCGATTTAATTTTAATTTGAAAATATCAAAAATGTTTTTATTTCAATTCATTGTATTTTGTGAATTGTCAAAATAATTGCACGTAGCATTCCTTAAAGGATTTCAGCACTCGACAGACAGTTAAATAAACCAATACGTAATTTTGTTTAATATGAAACATATTCGTGTATAATGTCCCTACATGGGATAATAAACAATTTTTCTTTTTCTTCTCTCTCTCTTCCAATATGATATCAGATTAAGGCTTAGACTTTTTGAACAAAACAAGTGTGTAGGTTGTGAACAGGTCATTATCGGACAGTAACTCCCATTGGGTCTTTCAACCACCCATAAGGTCAACGAGTAATATGATTTTATTTCTTCTATCATCCCTGAACAGACGTTTAATTTTCATCTAATACCACTGAAATTTAAACAAATATATATTTATAACTGTAAATATATAAATAATTGAGACAATTCATATTTCGATAGTACTATTTATGAATTTTTCAAAAAAATATGAATAACTATCAAAAAATATACATTAAAGAACTCTAAATACTATTACGCATTTTGCGTCAATAGATAGGCTTGAAATTTTGTATAAAAAAGGAAATTCAATAATAACGAAGGTTATTCGCAAAATGTAGTTAAATTTACTTTCAGAGAAGTTTAAAAAATAAAAATATTCTATCATGTGGCTCTATAGTAATTGTCGTCGGGGAAAAGTTCTGACAAAACAATGAATGTCATTCATAAACAATGAATAAATAACCAAACATAAACGAAAAAAGGTATTTTTTTAAATAAAACTAAATTTATTCATTCGTTCATTTTCTCTCTCTCTCTCTCTCTCTCTCTCTCTCTCTCTCTCTCTCTCACACACACACACTCACTTCCTCGCCAGCAAAGCTATTTATTTATGTTTATAAATACAATATTCATCCGTCCAGTTTTAATTATTTGTTGAGAAGATAATTGTAGAGTTCTGATGAAGATCAAATAAAAGATCTTAAGCTTGCCAAAATTATAATAAAAAAATTAAAAAAGGACCACATCCCGGATCTCCATTACATCAACATCTGTTCGAAGTTGGTCGATTGTCATCATCATTACGCTTTTTTTAAACATTTACTAGGTTTCGTCCGCTTGTTCAAATAAGTTCTTTTCAATTAATTAAGGTGTTGGTTGAGATGAAAAAAGGCAAAAAGGAGGGAAAATTCAAAAGGTGGGGTTGAGATGGGAAGTTGGTGTCCCAGTGGATCGATGTCACGATAGCTCAAGTGGTAGAGCAACGGCGTATTTAGCCGAAGGTCGTGGGTTCGAATTCCGCTCGTGACACTGACTTTTTTATCTCCATCAAAACCTTAAATATTTAAAAAGGTATTTTTTAAGTAAAACTATATTCAGAGAGAGAGAGAGAGAGAGAGAGAGAGAGAGAGAGAGAGAGAGAGAGAGAGAGAGAGAGNGATATATATATATATAAACACTCACATTTTTTTCTAAAAATGTTCACTTGTACAAACAAACTCTACCATCTAACGTTTTCTCCTAACATTATCCTGTCATTTATGAGAAATCGTATTTTTTTAGTATTTTATTTTACAGGTCGAATTTAAAGGGACTTGAATTGAACTAATTTCCATTAAATTCCAAACGGGCATGAAACAAGTTTATCCCCCCTCGGCCATTTGAAGGCTTCTTAATCCTTTGAGACAAACGCCTATTATTTCACCGTCGGACCGGTTATCGCAAATTTCACGTTGACCTTAAGTTTCCTTAACGGATGCCGGAATTCCTTGGAGGGGAAGTCCTATCGATGGTCTCATTCTAAAAGAAAAAAACTACACGACCACCCATCGGGGTAATGCTGAAAGGCGTAATTAGAAAAAACCCGTTTTATTTCGAGGAAGTACAAAAATAAAACTAAACTATCTCCTTTGCATGAAAAACGTGGATGTTGCAAGAAACGAAAACAACACACTACTTTTACGTTCGCTTCGAATTTATTTCTATTCGTAATGCCCTATAAAAGCTTACATAAAAAATGTCTAAATTGGCAAGTTGTTTACGGACAGTTAATCTTTACTTGGGCGAGAAATCACCGTCGCATCTGTGTTTTTGTTTAAATTGTAGTAAACAGGCTGAATGAACACTGCTGTGATCTGTTTATATTTAGTTTATTAAAGAGTTTCCAGAAGATATACTAAAGTCGAACTCCGAGCGAAATTTCGTCACTATACCTTGATAAATTTTAACACAAATATGTATTTAGTTAGTTAAAAAAATGATCAAAGTTGTATTCCAAGGACAAACTGCGAAATCAGGAGTTCACAAATGTGTCCAGGATACAATCTTCCTATCAATATTTTTATATAAAAGTAACTAATGATCTTTATTTAGGCAATTTTTAATATTCTTTGAAGGTATGTCATCTTATATACTTATTTGAATACAATATTTATTTGAAAGGCGTTCGAAGGAAAGAGAAACCCGTTGCGGAAGTTATAATCATGAGAATGACATTTTTGGTAATGGTCATATAAATTTTGGTTAACATTTAATCATTTTAATGGAATGGTGTGTAAAAGATTATAAAACTACTAAAAGCTTAGCATTTTAACAACAATCAACACAAATCAAATTATAATATGATTGAAAGTGTGCAATACAAACCAACTATTCAAAAGAATTGTAACAATATTTTATTTATATGTTTTTTGCTTTGATTGTTTTTTATTTTGAAATAAAAAAGAACGGTTAAAGTATGTTTTTTTTGTAGACAGTTTAAACACGTTTATAAATGGACAGCCAGAGTGGGTGTGAAGAACGTAGAATTGGGAAAGTGATGGACAAAGAATGTGCATGAGAGAGAGAGAAAGAAAAAGAGAGAGAGACAGTGAGAGAGAGAGAGAAAGAAGGAGAAAGAGAGAGTGTGAGAGAGATTGAAAGAGTGAGTGAGAGAGAGAGAGAGAGAAAGATAGAAAGAAGAAAAAAGTAAGAGTGTGAGAGAGAGATTGAGAGATGGAGTGACAGAGGGAGTGAATGAGTGAGTGAGAGAGATATATGAAGAGGGAGAAAAAAAGGTGTGAGAGAGAGAGAGATAGAAAGAGAGTGAAAGAAAGAGTGTGAGAGAGAGAGTGAGAGAGAGAGAGATAGAAAGAGGGAGAAAGTAAGAGTGTGAGAGAGATTGAAAGAGTGAGTGAGAGAAAGAGAGAGGGAGTGAATGAGTGAGTGCGAGAGAGATAGAAAGAGGGAGAAAGAAAGTGTGTGATAGAGATAGAAAGAGGGAGAAAGTAAGAGTGTGAGAGAGAGAAAAATAGAAAGAGGGAGAAAGGAAGTGTGTGAGTGAGTGAGTGAGTGTGTGAGTGAGTGTGTGTGTGTGTGTGTGTGTGTGTGTGTGTGTGTGTGTGTGTGTGTGTGTGTGTGTGTGTGTGTGTGTGTGTGTGAGAAAGTGAATGCGTGAGTAAAAATGAGAGAGGATGTCCCACTCTAAAATAGTCTTTTTCGTTATTTATGCTCCTGTCTAATTTGAGCTAACTTGTTTGAGCAATTCTTTAGATTTTTAATTATTAATCCACAACACAAAGAAAATTACCTACATGTTTATTTTTTGACAAATATTAAACCTGCGCAATCAATAATCAAACTTAATTTTGGAAAACTCATTCAGTTTTAGCTAGGTAAATTAGTTCATTTTCAAATAAATTGAGAAAACATCCGTTAAAAGTCAAATGAAACGCTTCGCTATGTGGGAGTTCATTAATTTTTGGACTTTTTGTTCAAAAGCAGAAGTGAATTGTAAAACCTTGTAAAACATCTTTCCTCAAGAATTTAAGATATTCTGTTGAGTGTAAGTCATACTTTATACAAAATGGAAGTGAAATCAATATTGCACAATACGAAACTGGCATAATTCAAGCACCGTAAGTTCTCGGATATTACAACTATTGAGTCGGCAACTGTCATTATTCCTTGGCCTCGCAATCTATAGGGCTTAACTCCCTGAAAATTATCCCCTTTTAGCAAAGGGCATCAAAATGGACCAATTATCATTCAAGTTGTCAATAAATTATTGGGTAAGAAAGAAATTTAATTTTTTATAAAATTTTTAACGTTAATTTTTCTTAAGTTGAATATTTTTAGTAAAATAAAGTTCCTATTAGATAAGAGATCTCTACCAGTTAAGTGAATTATGTAGAAGGGCATTTTGCTTCTGCACACTAAATAAAAAATAAAGACAAAATAAATTCTAACATAAATCCTAATTCTAGTCCAGGTACAATAATTTTACAATTTATTCGGGTTTTCTAAATTACAAAAACATCCCATGGAAGATGAGTGGCTTATTTCCTGTGTAAATTTATTTATTTTAAGAACGTCCTCTTATTAAAATAGCAAGTTAGAGAAAGAAATTAAACGAAATGCGAAGCTAGTTTTACAACCTCATAAATATGTACTTATAAAACGTATAACCTATAAAAAACCTTCTTTTACATACAATATGTAATAAATTAACCTTAATGGGGGGGGGCTAACAGGAATTAATTTATTTTGCAAAAGTATACATTAAATTGAGGTGTCCTTTCATTTATAAGGTTAGAACGTTTCAATCGTTTAATTATTAACTTAGGGGGCATCGGTGGTCGCAACGGTTTAGGCGATGACAAGGCGCTCATCACTGTAAGGTAAAGGTCCAGAGTTCTAATCCAGCGGCCCTGCATTCGAACCCGACATACTTACAAATGGGCTTTTTTTCAAAAACACCGGCACCCTGAGGGTTTATACGACCTCTGTTGTTGCGAACCCTCCTAAAAAAATATTACTATCTTAGCTTTTTGTAGTATATTTAATTGATTGATTTTGATATGTAAATAGATAAAAACAAAAACAAACTTAATATATATGTGAGGAGAATTCACCCAATGATGAAACTCTTCAAAAACAAAAAATTAATGCCTAATTAAGATCAAAATTGTACTTTTTTTACCTCTCTATTTTGTTAGTCAATAATAAGTAAGACCCCACATGGCCATCGGCGTTTTAGTTAACGGGGATATTATTTGGGAAAGAAGGTGAACTGATCTGACGGACTAGAGCATTAGGATGAAAGGCTTGATGGCAGTTTTTGTAACAAACTTTTTGAACAAACCGACAAGAATATTAGTTGGGTTAGATAGGAGAAAAGCAGGGAACTTTTAAAAATACGGTGTGATGTTTATTTTGTTTTGCCTATAACATCGCTTGACATAATTAATTATGCAAAATTTGCATATCTTAATAAGGTAATGGTTATTAATTATTTTCGTCTCCAAAAAACAAGATTAATTAACTTGGTTTTAGAGGAGCTTCTATTTGTACAACTAAGGTTGTTTGATAAATGATACTCTGTTTCTCAATGCTTGACGTTTTTGAGAGATATATTTCTATGTCACAACTAAATATATGTGAATGGTTGAATAACTTTTTGTTTTTATTATGGATTTAAATTTTACGATTCAGTGAGAATTTTTATTAATTTCTTCATTTACCGTAATTGTCCTATTTTGATATAGACCGGAAATTATCAATGATATCGACAGTTTACGAGCGAAAGCTGTGTTGCCAACCTATTTTCCCCTTCATATTTTGTTAGCCGAGTTTTATTAAAAATATCCTTTTACCTTGACCAGATGTAATACATTTCCTGCGGCAGACCGGAGATCAATAGGAGCAGGTCTGACACCGCTAAAGAAAAAAGGTAGTAGTTGGTCGCCGTGTGCATGTGCCTGTTCCTGGCGATGACGATGCACGTGCTGACATTCCCTACGACTCCGGTAACGAAGATGAAGGAATAAAGTATTGTCATTGGTATGACAATGTAGAGAGGATCTCGTTTAGGCAGCGGAGCTATCAGCGTGCTGTTGTAGACCTCCTCCGACATAATTTCCATCCTGGAATTAAAAGCGGTTTTAGATCAAAGCATTTTAAAAAAGAAGAGAACAAATGAAAAAATGTTTCCTGGGACGCTTTTGTCCCAGGGGTTATAAACAGTTGAACTGTTAGCTTCATTCCTCGTACCAATCACATTCCTTTTCTATCTCACCCTTATCATCGACTGCTGAATTTAGATAGAAGTCCTATTGTTCGCCCATTTTATTTCAACCCTCACGATTCCTCGAACCATCTCATATTTCGCCGTCACTTCTTTCCTCTTTAACACAACTACATTTTCTTCCAGATCTTTCTCTCACTCCTACCAATTTATTTATTCCATGTGTTGATCTAGCAGAATCTCAGTGAAAAATTGTCGTTCTTCCTAGGATTCGTCTCTTCAGAGTGCGAAACGTACTGTTTGTAAGGGATAATAAATTACAAATTGATATTACTATCGTCGTTTTGTTTTTAACGCTCTCGTGCCAATAGATAATTGCCGTTTTGAAACTGAAGGTAACGGGAGAGACGAGAAAAATATTACAATAATATTACACATTAGTTTTTCAACCTCGTTCTCCGTAAACCGTGCATTTGTTTAGATACATATTCTACATATATAGATACATATGTAGTTATGTACATACATCTATAGCATGAAACTTATATCTTATATGTATNTATATATATATATTATATATTCTACATAATCAATATGGAGAAAAAAATCAATATTTTGGAAAATTGTATATTTGTCTGATATAAAGTAGACTAATCGTAGTCATTACTATATCTACTATTCAAATTTATAGGCATTCGAATATTACAGATGCACTACACACAAAAAATTATATATTTATATAAAATATTTCCTCTCTTCCTACCAATCTTATCTATCTCTCTTAGTTCGCCTCTCACCAATCTCTCTCTCTTGAGAGATTATGTAAATAAAGCGATATCTCTCTCTCTCTCTCTCTCTCTCTCTCTCTCTCGCTCTCTCTCTCTCTCTCTCGCTCTCGCTCTTTATCACCCTCTATCAATCTATCTATCTTATGGCCCATCCATTCTTGCATCTCTCTTTCCCTTTTTAACTCTCTCACTTTCTCATTTTTCTCTCACTCTCTTTATCTCCCACTCTCTCTATCTATGTATGTATCTCTCTGTCTATCTATCTATCAACCTATCAACTATCTAACTACCTATATATCGATCATCTATCTATCTACCTATCTATTTTTCTATCTATGTATGTATTTTTCAATTTTTCTCTATCTTTCTCTATCCATCTATCTATCTCCTTCTTTGCAATATTTTTATACCTTACCTCTTTCTCTATCTATCATTATCTTTCCCATCTTTTCCCCTTCACAAGTTTTGTCTTTGTTGTTTTGTTTATCCCACTTTTCCTGCCTAGCATACGCATCCAAATAATTTTCAGTCTCACCCATCCTCTATTTCAACCATCTTAAAACTTTATCTTTTCGTTCTTTGTTTGTATTTATATTGATGTGATCCGAAATAAATAATGATTAGACATCGGTCAATTGTCAATGTCTCAAATGTCACTTTGAAACATAAACCAGAATGGTTGGAGAATGAGATAAATTGATTTCGGAGTTAAACAAAATCGTCCTCGATTGTTCGCATTTAACTGGTAGCATTTGAACACACTGACTATTCATTCAATTCCCAATTGATCTCTCAATAAAAACATTTTTCGGGTGTTTAAAATTGTTTAATCATCTCCACACTTTTCAAACTGGTTCTTCGACAAATAGAAGAACTGGTTTTTATGAAGTATTGTCAAGTTCCGAACCATAGAAAACTAGTTTCAACAATTATGCTTTTATAATGTATCAATGATTTCGCGCAAACCCTCAACTTTTTATGACCCAATTAATGAAAGTGCATGCACGAACTTGGTACTTGTTTTGTAATACGCCTTAAATTACATACCTTATATTTAATATGAGCGAGGTGAACTTACAATATTTTTGCCTTTTTACCCTTCGGAAACCGATTTAAATAATATAGGTTTTTGAAATGTTCCAATATCTCTTCCAAACATAAATAAATAAATATGACTCTCGCAAAGCATTTTTTTTACGAAATTGAAAACCTCAAAAACATACAGATGAATAAACATATAAATGACACTCTCCTGAATCGTTATACTTTCCAGGATGATATGGAAAATATATCATTAAACTTTTTTAAAATCTCAATCAGAAATAGATTAAAGTCGGTAACAAAAATCTGACACCCTTTCTCGATATTTGAATACAAGAGGTAAAAATTAATCTCCCACGTTTACCGTTCATTGGACGACATTGAAATTTACAATATATTTACAATATCAATATCACATCACACACGTAATTGAAAAGACTTTTAGATGTTAATCATGCACAATTTCATAAATTCGGTATTCACATTTTTTAACAGTCGGAGGCGAATTCTGGCCAAATATTTTATTACAATTTATCTTTATCATTGTTACAATTTCTTTAATCTGTCTTAAAAACCCGGCCGATTGATAATTTTTTTATATATTTTTGCCTTTCCATCAAAGTCTAAAGTAAATATTGTATTTATATTTTTCGTTCACTTTTAATGTATTTAAACATACATTGGTAAAATAGCTGTTATGCTTCTAGGCCAAGTTTTATTTTATATAAAATGAACCCACAATGATACAAAAAGCTACTACTCTTATTTAAAGATTGGTGCTCCGAATTATGGCAACACTTTTACATCGAATGGATGGGTTTTATTGTGCGTTTTCTGAAAAATCATAGATACTACTATCATTTTGTGACATTTTTTACTTCGATGCCGAGGGCACTCTCAACACGACACATAAGAATGACACATCTACACGGAAAACAAACACTTTGAGCCCTAAAGATGATCTCGATAAAGATCGAAACGTTGGCATGATAAAGAATATGTTTTTCTAAAACTTACATCACACCAGACCGCACGTCACGACCTCCAAATAGTTATTTTTAACGTTTCCCTAATGATACATAAAAGCTGCCGTACAAATTGTACGTTACATTGGAAATTCATAAAAAGTAAAAATAATAATGCATATATGAAAACATTTTGAGTAGTATGTCATTACAAAAATTAAATATTGTCCTTATGCTTTATTTTCATTTATTTATTATTTTAACGCAAATTATTTGAATCAAACTGTAAGTTGATCGCAATGTTACCCACGTACAACCCTTATGACACATGCTATTTATACAATACCGTTTCAACCGCCTAATGGTCACAACGTTTGTCAAAAGTCAAATAGGTTCATTTGCAGGGCAAGCAAAACAACAAGAAACTGACTAGGAAGCTGGTGACTCAACCAAATGAAATTTGTAAATTAGCGAAGTTCAAGAAGGACTTTTCTGTTTGGAATTATGGCCGAAGGATGTCAGATTTGTCCAGAGCAAGAATAAAACCGAACTTGATTTATTTCGGAGAATTCTTGAGAAGTTGTTCCGCTCGGTGATTTCATATTAACCTTTGCTCCATCTTTCATTCTAAACCCATCATCCTCTACCCAGATCTAAAGGATTTGGTACGAAGCTCCACCATTACTTCCACCCTCATTTCCGTACTTTTCCTTTAATTTCCGACCTTTTGTCCAGTTTCAATCTTCCAAAACTCCAAACTTCATAAAATGATGTTGGGAAGAATAAAACCCGCTAGAAAAACCATTAAATAAAATCCTTCTCATGACGTATTTCGTTTCAGAAAATAGACATGAAAAAATTGGGTATAAAAGTAGCTACGACAACTTGAAATAAATTCAGAAATCTCAAGCATAGCGTTCACGATAACCTGAGAATAAAAATATTGGATAAACTGTCGGGAAACTCAAAGATAACTGCGACCACACTACATAATGCAAAGATAACAACGAACAATCGAAATCTATAACATAATACTGTACAGACCAAACAACTTTAAACACATATAACCTTCCGAAAGAATATACAATAAAATACTAAAGGAACCAGTCAAATATTTAACAAATTTTTAATTTAACAGTTAACAATTTTTGATTAAAAAGCCTCATAAACCACTATAACTTTAGAAAGTTATTTCGTTTAACTGTAAAAATTAAAACTTTAATTATAACAAAACTCTAACTTGACAATTCTAACAAATAATACTGACCAAAATAAAGCAATCACACCTCGTTTTTTAACAGGCGGACAGATTATCATGAATGATAACTTAGCAGAAAAAAGTTATAAGAGAAAGTCGACATCACACTTTCTTTTACAGACAGACAGCTAAATAAATGTTATTGAAAATGATTAAAATAATATCTTTCAATTAATTAATCTGTATTTTAAGTATTGGTTAAGATAAAAAAGTCAGTGTCACAAGCGGGATTCGAACCCGACCTCCGGCTAAATACGCCGCTGCTCTACCACTTGAGCTATCGTGATCCACGCGGACACTAACTTCCCATCTCAACCCCACCTTTTTGAATTTTATTTAGCGGCGTCTTTAGCCAAAGGTCGTGGGTTCGAACCCCGCTGGTGACACTGACTTTTTTATCAATACCTTAAATACAAATTAATTAATTGAAAGATATTGTTTGGTCGAGCGGACCACGAAAACGAGGGATAAAATTAATGTTTAAACGTATAAATTATCAACAGAAACTAATAAAACAGGTCTAGTTGAAAAATACAGAGAGAAAAAGCAACTAGGATGTGGGTAGAAACGGACTGTTGTTAAAAGACTTTAGACAATGCAATAAATAAATGTAATTATTATTAATCGTTAAAGGAATAAAAAAATAATACTGTTCTGATTTTTGACAGATGGGCAATTGATCATTTTTGTGTAAAACAGTGCGTATTTGGTTGAAAACTTGATTGGCGAATGAACCATAACCTGTGTTTGCGGCTGGCGACAAGCTTACATGTCACTGAATCGAATTAACATTGAAACATTTCAAAGGAAACTTCATCCAATTCACCTGAGTACAGGATAAAAGGCATTGACTACATTGCAAACTTAGGCCATCCTAACAAACATTATTCAAAATCAGTCGATTGAATTAAATTCAATTCATTATTATTTTGAACTGTTGAATTATTTATATAATATACGTTGTTGGTCTTTTTGTCAACTAAAACGCCAATTAATTATTGTTTATGTCATATATTTCAATCGGGCCATACCCGTTCCCTCTTCAAAACTACAATGGTTTTTTCATCCATAAATGCTTCTTTTTAATAAAACAGATAGAACTCAATATTTACGTACACACTTTGAGTTAAATATAACAACACGTGAGTTAAATATAACCCACCGGTTGAGTGATTACATAAATAGTTCAATGTTACTTATCATTTCATATCAACATGACGTGATTTTTCTAAAGCCTACGCCACACTAGACCGCACCTCACGATCTCTAAATAATCGGTAAAATTTATATTCAGTCATATTCAATAAATATTTTAGATTTAAAAATAAATTAATTTTTAAATAATTAGATTTAAAATTTTCTAGCATTGTAATAGTTCATTTTTTCCACATCCTACATGTATTTGTTAAATTTAAACAATGTTTATCAATCCCAGGCCCTGAAGATGATCTCAATAAAGATGGAAACGTTGGCATGATAAAGATTTTTTTTTAATCTAAAATTTTCTAGCATTGTATAAATTTTTTTTTCCACATCCTACATGTATTTGTTAAATTTAAACAATGTTTATAAATCCCAGGTCCTGAAGATGATCTCAATAAAGATCGAAACGTTGGCATGATAAAGATATTTTTTTTATCTAAAATTTTCTAGCATTGTATAAATTCTTTTTTTCCACATCCTACATGTATTTGAAAAAATTTAAACAATGTTTATAAATCCCAGGCCCTGAAGATGATCTCAATAAAGATCGAAACGTGGCATGATAAAGAAATTGTTTCGTCTAAAATTTTCTAGCATTGTATAAATACATTTTTTTCCACATCCTACATGTATTTGTAAAATTTAAACAATGTTTATAATTCGCAGGCCCTGAAGATGATCTCAATAAAGATCGAAACGTTGGCATGATAAAGAATTTTTTTATTGGAATAAATAAATAATAATAAAAATAATAAATAAATATTTTATAAAAATATGAATAAAAATTAATATCTCTCAGACTTGATGATTGACCAGCTGTATTCAAGGTTCGATATTCTTGAAAAATAATCGGTATAAATATATAAAAATAGCTAGCTTTTACGCCCTCGTCCAAGGAGGACTTTGTTTTAATGTACCTCACCACGACAAAATAGCAAGGTATATTGTAAAGCATTCAGAGTGCTAGTATGACTTTCTAATATAATGTCCCATTTTTCAAATTATTGACCGATCATCACTTACGCAACTTCATTAGCCGTTCGGGCGTTATAGAGGCCTCTGTGACTGTCAATCGGCTTTTTTCAGCATTGATAACGATAAATGAATCGCTGGTAGATACCAGGTAGTGGTAACCTGGAAGAAACGTGGTAGGCGGCTCGTTTAGAATAGTCTTTTTTTATTACAAGGGTTCACATACTGGATCATCTTTTGAAGGTTTTCGATCATTTTCCGCTTCACTACTGGACAGTTTTAGCAACTCAGAAAATCCATAGCTAAATTGTATAGCGGTTCTGGCAGAGGTTCAAATGCCTCAAGAAAAACATTCCCGCCACTGCAACATATGCCAGCAGTTTCTTCTTTCCACTTCAATGCGATACATTTCTGACACTTGTACCTATGGTACCTATGCTGCCTGTGCTATCATATTCATAGGATAACTCGAAATCATACGCCAAGCCTTTTTTTTACGCTTTTTATTTCCATATTTTTTGTGCACTGATTTTCCGATGCTGAAACTGAATATCCCTGTATTTCTCAGAATGATAATTGGCAACAGCTTGCCCGTGAACTTCAGGACGTAATTTTTGAAATTTTACCACTGCTTTTCGATGCGCAGTAGGATCCTATTCAGAAGATCTTTTATTTGTTTCTTACAGATATTAGCGAGCCCCTTTTTTCTATATTTTCTTCTGTGTTTGAGTAAGTAAATCCTGATCTAACTCTTGGTTTGACAAAGATGGAGATATGGACTCAGTCTCAAACGTCGAAGATGCGGTCCTTTTTAATCCTTTAATTCTTTTTCGTTGTTATCTTCGCGGTAATAGTAGTAATAGTAAGTGGTAATAGTAATAGTAAACGTTGCGTGTAATATCGGCCTTCATGATATATATTGAAATAAAGAGATCAGGGATGAAGCCTTGTAGGTGTAAAAAACCACTGATTTTTCTGCTGTCGAGCTTTCCGCTGTATTAAACGCCTTCCTCAGGACATTGAAAAATGTTATTTAAAAAACTTGAAATCAATTCGAGCTTGTGGTCCAAATAGAAGGGGCCGGATACGTCAACCCAGACCACGCCTATGTACGAATTGATTTTCAAGTTTTTTAAATAACTTTTTTCAATGTCCTGAGGAAGGCGTTAAATACATCCGAAAGCTCGACAGCAGAAAAAGAAGTGGTTTTTTTAAACCAAGGCTTTACAAGGTTTCATCCCTGATCACGGTAATAATAACCTTTGCCGCGTTTGAAGTCGGTACTGTTCAGAAGTGGATACTGTTTAAAACATAAGCAATAACTCGAAAGATGTGCTGTGATCGCCATTTTAAATGTAAAATCGTCCCTTCTTTGTGCGAACCATGGCATCACTATATCAACCTAGACGAGTCGGTAGCCGCAACGGTTTAGGCATTGATTCGGCGCTCATCACTGTAAGGTAAAGGTCCCCTTAGAGAGGAAATTTCAAAAAATCCTTTCTTAGCGGATATCCATGTCATAGGAATGCACTATCAAAATTTCAGCTGGTTTGGTCTGTGCATTGATTGTCAGTAGTCACGAACTGTTTTATATTTTATATATTGAGATTATTATAGAATTTTTCATTTCATTTTCTATAGGTAAATTTAACCAACAACCTAGATTATAAAAAATAATTACCAACACAATAAATTAATAAACAAAATTTGAATTAATTATTTATATGTCTATCAAGAAAGTAAACTTTGTCAACAGAAACACTCACTGGCATAAGATTACTAACACCATACGCAGCAAGCCAGGCCCGGATTTTTGGTAAAAAAAATAAGCCGTTTCTGATCCATCAGGGCCGGTGCTTTCGAGGGCTGCTTCAAGAGCTGAAGTCTGGGGGTGACATTGATCCCAGCGACGAGTAAATAAATCCCTCCCCAAAACTCCCGTATTACCAATGAACTACAAACTGAGGAAAACATTCCACACGAAACACACATACTGACACCCAAGCACACCCTAGGGTTACTGCCCCTAGAAAACTCTTTTCTCACTCTCATTCAAATCCCCAGGCCAGTAGTTTTTGGGTGAAGCGACCAGTGGGGGTGTGCCAGCTTAAAAAACATATAAAAAATAAATCGTTTAGCAGAATAAAAATTAAAGAACAATGAAAAAATAGTTTCATGATAAGCAATAATAATATTTTTTCATTTATAAGTTTTGATCGGTGTAAATTTTAGAGAAACTTTTTCAAACGTGTAAAATTTCATTTTAAAAGATATATATGTATATAAGTCCATTAAAAATATATAATTATGTTCTACTCAATTTATTTGTCAGTTTAACGTGGTCAAAGTATTGTAACTAAAACAGGATCTTTGGACTGAATCAATTGGCTTTTTCCCGTCTTCGACCTTGGTTTTCAAAAATGACGGTTATTCAAGTAAAATCGTGGCACAATTTTTCAGAAATATCTCATAATTAATATTAAGATTCATAAATTAGTTCAGAATAGGACAAATTGTCTGGGTCTCCCACGGGCCAATTAGTCGATGGGCTTCTATCTCAGCAAGTAGTTTTATATCCGCTTCAAAACAAAAACAGAAATCAGAAACTTCATTATTCTGGTTGATATCGATAAACCAGATCCCTAGGTTCTAGGAATTTGAAAGCAATTTGTGATTCATTCCACACGTTATGAAACCACGAGACCAAGAGCTTTACGTCCAAAACTGGTGTTTAACACAAAAATTTATGGGCGACGGTGGCAGCAACGGTAAGGTAAAAGTCCCGGGTTCGAATCCAGACGTCCTGCATTCAACCCGATATACATACAAATGTTTTTTGTTTGTGTTTTTCAAAAACATTGGCACCCTGAGGGTTTATATGACCTCTGCTGTTGCGAACCCTAAAAAAAATCTTCAGCGGAAAAATAATTTCTCATCTTCAATTGTTTTATGTTTTTTTCTTTACACTTCTATTCCGAAAAATACTAGTTTTTGGTTTTACTCTCTCTCTCCATGGAATTGTAAATTAACCATTGGTTAATAACAATTATCAAGCTAATGATGATAAGAAGAATGCGATCTGTAATGCCGTAAATTGACCAATAGGTTTACAATTTATGAGTGATAATCTAGCGACGTTTTATGTTGCATTTAAAAATATCAAAAGTTTCAAGTTTTCTGTAAAACGAGGAACCTGTAGATAGTCCGTCTCCGATCACCATTGTCTGTATTTCCCAATCTTCAGTAGCTGATCTGTGCGTTACTTTATCAATTGTGTTTTGTACATGTAATCTGCTAGCGCTGTCTTTGATGTGTCGGCCGCGTAATCAGAGAGGCACACGTACCAGAAAAACGCACAGAAAACGCCCTCGTGTTGGCGAAATGCCGACAAAATAATTATAAATATTTTTTATTACCGGACAAAATTATGGAATGTTATCTAAAATTCTAACAAGACTAATAAGACAATAAGGATGACCAGACTTAAAAAAAATGTATATCCATTATATTTCGTGGTCCGATTGACCAAATAACTTCTTTCAATTAAATAATCTTTATGTAAGGTATTGGTTGAAATGAAAAAGTTAGTGTCACGAGCGGGATTCGAACCCACGACCTTCGGCTAAATACGCCTCTGCTCTACCACTTCATGTAGCGTGACTTAGATCCACTCGGACTTGAATTACAGGAATTCAAGTCATTTGCAATGATGGGGCTGAGTCTACACTCAAAGAAATTTGAAACCATTGATTAAAAAATTAATTACGTCAATATATGGACTTCATTAAGATTGTTTTGTCCTGATGATCTTAAAAAAAGTCGAAAGCTTGGCAGAAAACAATTTGTTTGAATTTGTTTTCCATTCACTTGACTATACCGAGAATCTGATATTCGTGTGTGAAAAAGTGGTCGATACATTAACACTAAGCAAAAAATTATTCTATTCGTTATAATAATTTTATATCTTTAGCCCCAGTCTCCAAAAATTGTTAAAGCAAGAAAAAATTGCAATAAAATGATAAACTGCTGTATTTGACATGAGGGGTAAACAAATGTAATAAATACTTTGTACATGTTAAAATGTGTCCACTTTGCAAAACGTAACTGAATATAAACGAGTTTAGGGTGCCATCGCTCGTCCTTCAAAATGAAATAGAAATAATAACGTTTAGTTTATTTTATGTTCCTTTTTTCTTCTAAAAATAAGATTTTCTGCACGAGACCATGACTTAGTATGCAGTTTCCAAAGCGTCAACATAATAATGGTTCGCCTTGGGTATTTCCACGGCATGAATGCTGACTCAGTGGGATGAAATCCAGTTTCGTGCTGTCCGGATTCCAGGAGCCGACTATAAAAAATTGCAGTAGGTGGATCAATTGGAGGTTTATTTTATGAAGGAATTTTTGAAACGGATTTTGTTATGATGTGAGCATTGGACGAATGGGAGTTTATCAATCATTAAAATTTGACGGCAATGACGAAAACATTTGGGGAACAATTCTGGCGTTTGCAAGTAAAAATGCACAAAAGAAATGTATTTGCTATTGATCTAAAATGTCAATTAAGCATTCCTTTTGGCAATTTTATAATCAACAACCCCTTTTATTAAAATTAAATAGCTTTTTGTGTAATCTTAACAAAGTCCATTGATTTTATTTCCATAGGATCTGAGAGGCATAAATCAGAGCGAAAATTGTATCGTTATGTTCTTGATTCATCCTTCCAAATTTATGAAATTGCATTTTCCCTCCCTCAGAAAAGCCACTAGTTGGCCTGATCGTATCTTCCACGTGTATTTTCATCCCATTCCCTTTTTCCGTTCGTCATAAATCATAATAAAAGGGAAAATCACGTTGGCGTGCGGACCCTCATCTCAGGAATCCATCGAAAAAAGACGCCGGCGGAAAAGAGGAAGGATGAGTCCGAGCATTTTTCCGGATATTACTGCCGTAATAAGGAAAAGGAAAGAACAACATGACGGAAATATGTTGGAGGCCTCAGGCCAATAACTATACTCGTTTTCAGATATAAAGTTGATCAAGTTAAAAGCCGCCAGCAGGCAGAAGGAATTGAAAACCGATATAACCACGTTTACATTTATAAATAAATATTTAGTTGTATTGCAAATCTGCAGACAGTTACAACAATAGCCAATTGGTTATGAATTACAGAATAAGTACCAAGTATAGATGGCAATGACTTTTCTAAATGATACAATAAACTCTACAAAAAAATTGTCAACACGTACAAGCAACCAATTATTTAATAATTTATTGCACTCAGATATGAAACGATATCTACAAAAGGTTTCAATCTGCATAGTACATAAAACAATTTTACATTTTCTATGTACCTACCACCCAATTTCTGCAATGGCCCTATAATTAGGTGTCGTTTTTGTGAAGCATAAAGGCAGGTGTAATACTTATTTCAGGGGCGTCGGTGGCCGCAACGGTTTAGGCTATGACAAGGCGCTCATCACTGTAAGGTAAAGATCCAGGGTTCTAATCCAGCGGCCCTGCATTCGAACCCGACATACTTACAAATGGGCTTTTTTTTCAAAAAGACCGGTGCCCTGAGACATCTGCTGTTGCGAATCCTCGTTAAAAAAATACAAATAAAATAAACAAATATCATTATGAATGAAAAAAAAGCTTTCTCTTGAAATTGTGTTCTTTCTGAATTACTTTATTAATAGAAATAAACTTTATTTTAATTGTCTGGCAACAATATTGATTAATTACTGACACAAGCTCGTGTGTGCGTGAGAGAGTAAGAGAGAGAGAGAGAGGGAGAGAGATCAAATAAAAATTTTAAAAAATTGTATTTTGGGTAAAGTTTTAATTATTAAAATTATTGTATTAATCGTATGTTTTAAACAAAAAAGACAACAAAATAAAATAACAGGTATAAAAAGCAAGTATCACCATTTCAAAAATCATTTTGACTTTATAACATATCAATTTATCCTGTTTTCCCAAGTATTTTTAGCAATTGCGTTTCTTCTTATCTCTACCCACGATATTAAACAATACCTTTTAACTTTTTGCGAAAGAAATAAAAGTCAGGTCTGTTTTTCCCTCAGTGTGTGGCACCAAAGACTAATCCAATTTTTACATTTCTCTCCGCATAAAAGACAGCTGGAAATTGGCTTTTATGTTAAGTGTGTTAGCAACTGGAAACCGAGCTTAACGTTATAAAGGCAGTTTGTGAAAAAAAGGAACGATATTCTCCTTTTTCAACTCTATAGCCCCTGGCTTTGAAGAAATTCAATTGAGTGGGGCGCCAGATTATACAAGTTGTACGAAATATGGCCGTTTTTAATTAAGAGTCACATCAGCCAGGGGCGATAGATATTAGGTCTAGAACTGCCTTTTAAAAACTTGAAATTATTTTATATGATTTCATCCCAGCAAAATTAAGTGTTTTCCCCTTTTTATCAGGAATTTCTTTGCAAACAATCCCTGAACTGCTCTAGACTGGCTGACATTATGAACCTAAAATTACAGATTTCAACCTGAGCATTTTTAAATTTTTTCTTATATATATAGTATGAAAATCACAATTTATTTAATTTTTGTCCATTTTTCAAACCTATATGTGAAAAATATTAAGTAGGAGTGAGAGACCTTAGAAAGCTTAAAAACCTAATATATTTAAATTTCCTGTTAATTTTCGCAATTTTAAGATTTTATAAAATTCTATGCGCATAAAAGATTTTATTATTTTAGCTTTATTTCACGACTATTTTTGCGAACAATCCTCTTGTTAACTGCTTTAGGTAGGCAAGAAGATGTTATTATGCATCTCAAGTTAGAGATTTATTTCTTTCAATTAATTAGTTTTTATACATAAGGTCTTGTTGAAATGAAAAGGTTAGTGTCCCGAGCGGGTTTCGAACCCACGACCTTCGGCTTTATACGCCGCTGCTCTACCACCTGAGCTATCGTGACCTCGATCCACTCGGACACTAACTTCCCATCTCAACTACACCTTTTGAATTTTCCCTCCTTATTGCCATTTTTCGTTTTTCTTTTTGAAAGGTGGCAAAAAGGAGGGAAAATTCAAAAGGTGGTGTTGAGACGGGAAGTTAGTTTCCCAGTGGATCGAGATCACGATAGCTCAAGTGGTAGAGCAGCGGCGTATCTAGCCGAAGATCGTGGGTTCGAATCCCGCTCGTGCCATTGACTTTTTTATCTCGCCTAAAAACCTTAATTAGTTATTTACAATCAATAATTTTAACAACATAAAACAACAACAAACCTACTTCAAATATAATACAAGTTATATTTATTCGAATCCGAGATAAAAACGTCAGAGCCAAGAGCGGGATTCGAACCCACGACCTTCGGCTAAATATGCCGCTGCTCTACCACTTGAGCTACCGTGACCTCGATCCACTCGGACACCAGCTCGCCATTTCTACCTACCTTTCGAATTTTCCCTCCTTTTTGCCATTTTTCATTCCTGGGTTTGAATCTCGCTCGTGATACTAACTTTTTCATTTTAACCAAGACTTTACATACAAAGAATAATTATTTGAAAGAAGTAATTTAAGTAAGTAATTTTTCAATCAGACCATTCCATTAAACATAATGGATTTAGAGATTTGCATTCGCACATTTTTTTTGTATTAAACATAAAAATTTCAATTCTTTGTAGTAGAAGTAATGTGATAATATGAGCTTTCAAATAATCACAGCTTATAACAGTATCATAAGAAAATGAAGATATGATTATAAATTAGGAATTTTCACATTTAAAAAACGAAAAAATCAATCTATGGGTATAAACGGTTTACCTTTATTCTACGCACGTCATGATTTTAGACAGACAAAAGATGAGATGAATCTAAAATGACAGATTTAAGCATGCGTACAATTTTATTTTATTAGCCTTATAAATCATAATTTCTATACCGTTTCTTTCTTTAAAATGTAAATTTTTATACCTACAATCAATCAATCAATCAAAACGTACAGTTTTTTCTTTCGATAGAAAATAATATACAGAGAGAGAGAGAGAGAGAGAGAGAGAGAGATCTAATTCCATCCATTTTTTAATGTTCATACGCACTTTTAGTACCTATTTTCAAAACGTCGTTTTAACATTTTTTTTTAAATATAAATGTGTGGTGTTTAGTGACGGTAAATAAATGATTATATGGAAATCGTGAGATGCGGTCTGGTGTGACAAAGGTTTTAGAAAAACATTTTCTTTACCTGGCAAACGTTTCGATCTTTATTGAGATCATCTTCAGGGCTCAATAAAGATCGAAAGGTTGGCATGATAAAGAAAATATTTTTCTAAACCTACGACACACCAGTCCGCACCGACCGATCTCCAAAGAACCATTTGTTATTTAATTTAACAATATATGTATGAGTAATAAAAAAATAAATATGATCTTTTCTCTTGTCTTTGGGAACTATTTATTTTCATAGTCAAAATCAATCTACTGCATTTTAAAATATTAGCAAAGTTTTTATAAAGGCGCTTCGTTTTAATACACCATTTACAAAATATATACACAATTATTGATCTGGAAAGGTCTCATAAATAAAAAGATTTAAACAGAAGAACACTGAAGAAGGAAATTTGCCATTGTTTCATTTGAAATACTTATATTACACATTTAATTACTTTTTAGCACATGAGCCTTTCCTTCGTGATAAAGCCTCACTATATCATTATTTGCAAGACTTAATAGTGAGTCCTTTCCTTTTCGTGTCACTCACGACTCAGATGTGATCGAGAGGTGAATCGAGTGTGAGTGTACAGTTTGTAGATATTTATCGACTCAAATAATAATTTTGGACAATATTTCTATGTAAAAACTCATCGTTAGCATGTAAAACTTAGTAACGTAGAAATGTAATATGGCAGCCTCTCTAAAAAGCCAGACGAAAATATAAATTACCATATCGTTAGAAAGACGAATTTATGAGCCAAGTCGCAAAGCTAGCACGGTGAACTCAGTGACTGAAATTCCCTTCCCTACGCACAATCGATTATATTCACACGATGATCACGTTGATCTTGACAATAGAAAAAACAAATTCGCAAAAATGTTGTTATATAAGCTGAGAACGTGAGGTCCTCGTTAATTACATATATAAATAAAATCATTTCCAATATCCCTAAACGTGTTTTTAATTCAATGGGGAGTGCTATATACAAGATGATATCTCATAATTGTTGGGTAGGCAACTTTAGATTTTTTATTATATAAATTATTAACTAAGTGGTTTGGTTAAAACTACTAATGATCGATCATATCGGTGAATAATGCAAACTTTTAAAGCAGTAAAGTCAGGTTTCATAGTTTTCATTCGATGCTGAATTGCTTTATCTTTTTTATACTGTTCAATTCAATAATTTTTTTTCTCATTTAATTTTTCTCTGTATGCATTCGTCGAGAGAGAGAGANTGAGAGTGGATGAAAAAATTGTCAATCAAGACACTGAAAGTTAGAATAATGAGATAAGGGAAGTACTACGAGGGAAAGAGTGAGAGTCCAAAATGAGGGAAGAGTAAAAGAGAAGTAAGAGAGAGAGAGAGAGAGAGAGAGAGAGAGAGAGAGAGAGAGAGAGACAGACAGACAGACAGACAGACAGAGAGAGTGAGGCGAGGGAGAGGGGGTGAGAGAGAGTGAGGCGAGGGAAAGGGGGTGAGAGGGAGTGGGAGAGGGAGAGGGAGAGGGAGAGGGCGAGAGGGATAGGGCGAGGAAGAGTGAGAGGGAGAGGGAAAGGGAGAGAGAGGGAGAGAGAAAGAGAGAGAAAAGAAGAGAAAGGGAGAGAAAGAGAGAGAGCGAGAGGGAGGGAGAGGTAAAGAGTGATTGGGAGAGAGACGGGCAGAGAGAGAGAGAGAGAGAGAGAGAGTGAGAGAGAGTGAGGCGATGGAGAGGGGATGAGAGGGAGAGGGAGGGAGAGAGATAAACAGAGAGTGGGAGAGAAGACTTATTTAACCATGCAATAGGATAAACCAGCTAAACCTATGTCTCGTGTACTTTGTACAATTTAACATGAAAAGTGAGTTAAAGCGAGAGGCAGAAACTGAAAAACAATTCAGAAAAACATCACAAATGAAGTCACTTGTTTTTTACAAATTCAAAAGAATTATACATTATAAAATATATATAATTTTAGAATAAAGTTTTTGAATCGGCACTCAGTCACTTGATGGACCCGTGTAAACTCCTTGGGTTTTTATGTTACTCAAACGCGTGGAAATTGGAAATGTGAGTTACTCGTTGAAGATCACATCAAAGTGTAGGCGGACCCACTGCCACTTCAAAGGGTATCCATCGACGCAGACACACCCACCATCAACTTAATATTTTATTTGATAAAGAATAATATTCGTTTGATAAGCAGGAAAGAATGGCTAAATTTATAACTGGTTTTTTTTCAAGTCTTTCAGAATATAAATTTTTACTTTCTTCATAAATTGTCCGTCAGCCGAAGTAATGATTGTCGGTCTTGTGTTGAAAGTCGTAAAAAAGTTAAAAGTTACAAACTTAAAAAGATTTTTTTTAAGCAGTGTTGAAATTAATTTCCAGTCCCATTAAAACTTTTCCATTGAACTTAAATTGGCTGGGAAATTGGGCCAAATAGTTACGTTAACAAGGAAACGGGTGTAATCGTCAATTTAAATACATACGTACAAATTGTGTTGGTTGGGTAACGCAATTTTAAATATCATAAATTGTCTTTTATCATAAATTTATCAAATAAAATCAAAAATCAAGAGGGATTTTATACATTTAGGTCTTCAGGAAAAAATTGCCGGTGTTCTGTGGTCGATTTACGTAATTGCAAATAGCACAGTTAAACATTAAATCATTCATGACTTCTCGCTTTTGAAAAGGTCAACGAATTTGACTTTAACTACTGGCATAAAAATGTACGTATTGTTCTGTCCTACTTACTCTAATTAATTTCATTAGGACTGTTGAAAAACGGACAAAACATTATTAAAAGAATTAGCAATAAAATATCGTACGACTTCAAAAGCTTAATTATTACACCTAACCTACATAAGTACAAATAGGATAATATTGAACACCATACAAAATAGATATTTTAAAACTAATATTTAAATAAAATACGTAGTATAAGAAAATAAATGCCTTGAAATGTCCAAGAGATAATTATTAATCTTACAAAAAATATTAATGTACAAGAAAAATACGAATTCGCCGTTTCCGTTCCCACAGTTCTTAATGCCGTGCTGGTTTGATTATCCAAATTAACTAGTCGATTTGCAAGATAATCACGAACAAGGATGGGCTTGGAACGACTCAAGGATTTAATATATGATTCTAAAAATTGTTTTGTTTTTGATTAATTTAGAATTTCTTGCCCATTGTGAACAACCGTGTGAGCGCATAGGCAAAAACCACATCAAACGTAACATCACACAGTCAATTTTGAGCGTATTATTCGACAAGATATATTTACCATAAAAATGATATTATTTTTCATTTTTAATCAATCTTAAAACTACGATTAAGAATAATTTAAACAGAAGGCCGCGAAATTCCCAGACTTACGTAATTTCACAATTATGAACTATCACTGAGTTACTGCATTTTTTTTTATCAAGCGGAGAACACAAATATGTTATTATATGTATGATATATACTACTTTTACCGAAGAGATATAAAATTACACAATTGATTAAACGAGTTCACTTAAAAAGAAATACTTTGCTCCATCAACCTCAGAAAGAATAGTATCCTCGTCATTCCTAATAAATAATCATCTCTAATTATTTTTTAATTAATTACTTTACATTTAATGAGTTAGTTGAAAATGTATAATCATGTTAGAAAAGTAACTTTTTGTTAGATTGAATAAGACCATTTGTCTCAAAAATCTTGCGTTTTGTCCAATTTGCGTTTAATCCAATATTTCAAATGAGGAGACGAAGTGGGAAGTTTGCGGCATGGGCGATCGAAGTGACGGTAGCTCCAGTGGTAGAGCAGCAGCATATTAGATGAAAAGTCTTTGTGAAATTTGACAAGTTGTAGATATTTTTTTGTAAGCTCGTTCGAACATGACCAAAATTTTAAATTTTGTAATTTTGACATGTTCCAACTGATATTGGCTAACATTTTATGTCATTCAGATTATTGCAAAGAAGTATCTTACAGCAAATTTAGCGTTCTTTCAAATGGTGTAATTGGATTTGTTGTAGTCTCAACATTTTTGAAGTTGTAAGCGTTTTTGTGTGGTAAGGTAGTGAAAAGTTGAAAAAACCTAAATTGACGAATATCTTCAAAATAGAGAACTTTCCGAAAATTTTCTCCTGAGTATTTTTTGCTCCAAACGAAGAGTAGAATCGATTCCCTGTGTTTCGTCAGAAGGAACTGGGACACCCAGTATGTACGAAGTAATGAAGACAATAAATAGAAGGTTTCAATGGCGAAAAAGAGGTAGTACTTTTTAATTTAAAATGAGACAAAAACAAGATTTTTTTACATTTAGTATTCAAATGTATTGTATAATATTTATATAAAATGATACCAGAAAATAATAAAATAAGTAGAAATAAAGTGTAGTTAGTATTAAGGGTGTACGATTTTGAATTTTTTGAATTAAAAGCTCAGTTAAGCATATATTTTTCATTAAGCAATGAAAGCAAAATTGAAATGTACAAATTCAATTACGGATAATTTGGAGGTCGTGAGATGCAGTAGTGTGACGTAGGTTTTATAAAAACATTTTCTTTATCGTGCCAACGTTTCGATCTTTATTGAGATCATTATTCAGGTCCTGGGATTTATAAACATTGTTTAAAATTTACAAATAGATATAGGATGGGAAAAAAATGAATTTATACAATGCTAGAAAATTTTAGATTAAAAAAAAATGTCTGACAACAATGGCACATCTACACGGAAAGCAAACACTTTGAGTGAGTACAAATAATTTCATTGAATCTAAAATTTTCTAGCATTGTATAAATTCATTTTTTTTACATCCTACATGTATTTCTAAAATGTAAACAATGCTTATAAATCCCAGGCCCTGAAGATGATCTCAATAAAGATCGAAACGTTGGCACGATAAAGAAAATGTTTTTCCTAAACCTACGACACACCACTACAAACACCACAAAAAATTCCATTACCTTTTTAGTAATAAGATCTTTGTATGACCTAAATTAATAAACTATTGCCTAATAAATGGTCGAGGTTGAATTTTCCTAGAAAAGTCATAGTTGATGGCATGAACATAAAACGAGATATTCAATTGAGGTTTATTTTCAATTCATGGAGATTTATAAACAGACCGCGTGAGAATGTGCAAAGATAGAAAGGGATAGGAAAAATTCTAATTCCTAAAATATAAGCCCGGCAACCTCTTTTGTACCATGTTTGTTTTCTTTAAATATTAAATGCCGGGTAAACGTCATTCAAAGGGTGAGCTACTCACATTGAGCGGAATAAATCTCCACGGAGTAAAAAGGAAACTGTTTAATTTTAAAAGTTAAAACTTTAAAACTATTTAATATTTTAATGTAATTTTTTTCTACGCCCGTGTTGCATTTTCAATTGCATCAGTGCAACGTTCAAGGTTGTGCAGTTCGATTATTGTAATTTTGGCCCATTAGCTTTGTGTTTGTTTTCACTGAGGACGATCGAAGCCCTAGTTGATTAGTTTAATTGAGTCCGTTGATTAACCAATTGGTAAAATTTGCAGTGTTTAGTTTTCAAAACAAACATATAAGAAAAACTAGCTGCAAACGTTTAATTTTTCGTCGCATTTCCTGAGCGTTGAATGTAACAAATTAAAAGGTAAATTTTGTTGATTTTTGATATTGCAACAAAACAACACCTAGCAAACTTACGAATGGTCCGAAAAACAAAGAATTGGATTAAAATTTAGAAAATGTAGTTAATCATGATTCCAAGTAATGATATAGATTCTACGGTCTAACTAGGTTATTATGCTAATTCTTAAAACGCCATTTAGGAAACCGGTTTGCTCACGATTCTGTCATGACTAAAAGAATAGAGCCAATCATTTGGAAAAAAAATCATTAAGCACTTTTATATTGGGGTACTGTAAAAAAATAGAAAGCGTCCTACAAAACCAAATATTGAAGATGTTTTTACCTGTGTTAATCTTATGAATGGAAGTTTTAGATTTTGTATTGTTTGATGCTGTTGACTATTTAGTAAAGAATTATTTGTTAACTAAGAATTTCAAAATTAATTTAAAGACGTTTTAACAATCCGACAAAAATCATTTATTTATATATTGGCCCGAGAAAAAAAATGAGGATTGTCCCACAAAGCATAATATTGAAGAACAAAAGCAATTCTGGCTTTAAGTGTTGTTAATCTGATGAATCAAATATAAAACTTTCGTTACATTGATGATGTTGACAGTTTAGACAAATGTTATATTCAAAATGCTTAGGTTTTTGGCCGCACATACGGTTTTTACTTGCAAATGTCAAAATTAATTAAAGGGCTTAACTAGAAAAAAATTATAAATCTATGTAGATAGGCTGAGAAATAAAACCAGTTTTTTTCATTTAACTTATAGGAAGAACATATGAATTGATTTTATTTAAAAGAATAAATAAAGAATGCATCAAGAAGAAGTAAGGTATTGCGCAAAATCAAAATACTAATAAATTTTTGTTCAGAATAATGGACTGTTAATAATGTTCAATATAAAAAAATTTTCTACCATGTAAAAATAATGGTCTAAGCAAAAGAGGTTATTTGGTGAGGTACAAAAAAACAAATATTAACATGTGTTCATGTTAACATAAGTTGTCATATTGAGTCGAAAGAAAGCAATTATTAATTAATTCCTAGGTGCTTGCTGTTGACTCGTAAATCATTTAACTTAAAAGATTGACAAAAATTAGATTTGTTCTTCAATATTTGGTTTTATTAGCGAAGAAGTAAAAAAACATATTGAGGTTTGTTAATAGATGATATTTGTTAATCTATTAAGTTAAAAGTTAAAATTTCGTGATGTTTGATGTTGATTGTAATTTAGGCTAGTGTGATGTCCGACACGCTAGCTTTTTGTAAGGACTATTCGATTGCACATGTTTTGTTAATAGTAAATTCTCAAAATTAAGTTTAAGACTAAAAGAAATTATAAATCAGGCTGAGAAAAAAATCATTGTGTTCCTTAAATAATTAAAGGAAGACATTGACAAAAAAATATTTTCATTTTATTATTTGTTCAAAATTTAGTTTAAGATTATAACTACTAAAAAAATTTATATATCGCGCTGATAAAAAAAATTACATATAACCCTCAACACAACCAACAAATTGGGAAAAAAAATATTCACTTTTTTTTAGTCGAAGGTTGACATATCATGATATGATACTTGAGAATGTAAGTAGGTGTTTATTTTTGACATGCTTGAAAAGTAGGAAATGGCGCAACCTAGTTTTGCAGGCCCTTTTTGCTTGAAAACTCCAAATTTAATTTAAGGACAGCATAAGACATTGTGGCTACAAAAAATATGTATAGCATATATTATTATTTATTTTATTATTAATACGTATAAATGCCAAATATCGAAGAACAAACTTAATTTTTCTAATCTGTTGGGTCACAACATACATTTACATTTCGTGACTTGTTGACAATTTAGGAGAATTTTTGAGATGCTTTTGAATTTTGGTAGGACGTACTTTTTTCCCTAGGAAACGCTGTTGAGTTAAGGACTTTTTAACTACTCATTGAAGAACTGAAGAAGTGGTCACGTCAATTTTTGTCAATTTGTTGGATGAATGTTCACAAATAGTGACATTCGATGCTGACAGTTTAGACAAGTGTTATTTTCGAGATGCTTAAAATGTATAAATTTTTGTTGCGCAGACTTTTTTTAAATAAAAGCACAAACTTAGTTAAAGACTTAGTATTTATCTTACAAAACGTAATATTTGGGAAATATTTAGAATTTTCGTATATAAAACCCAATATTGAAGGAGAAACTAAATTTTTATTAATATGTTAAATTAAATGTCCAAAGTTAGTGACGTGTGATGTTAGTAAAAAGTTGAAATTCTTTCGAACAAAACTATTCGGTTATACATCTTAAGTTTAAAATGTATTTTCAAAATTAACTTCCCAACAAAAAAAAATATTTATCATTATTTTTTTTATATATTAGGCCGAAAAATGTTAGAGATTGCATTATAAAACATGAAGCATAAAAAAAGATTTTCAGGTACACTTTTGGTACTTTGTTGAATTAACAGTAGAAAATTCGTTACGTTTGTCGTTGTGACAATTTAAGAGTGTAATTTTCAATTTTAGTTTAATGTAATGTCAAATTTAGTAATGTGTGGTGATTAGTGACCGTTAATCGATAATTATTCAGAAATCGTGAGATGCGGTCTGGTGTGATGTAGGTTTCAGAAAAACATTTTCTTTATCGTGCCAACGTTTCGATCTTTATTGAGATCATCTTCAGGGCTCAATAAAGATCGAAACGTTGGCACGATAAAGAAAATGTTTTTCTGAAACCTACATCACACCAGACCGCATCTCACGATTTCTGAATAATTGTCTAATTTAGTTATAAAACCCTTCTTTACAACAAAATGGCAAAATTATTACTTACTGCACCTTTTACTTAAGAACGATCAAAAACGATCCCAAGAAAAAGAAAAGAGAAATAAAACATTTAGAGATAGTATTGTAAGATTTCCAGGTGCAAACTTGGGCACGACGTATTAACAAATTTTCACATGAAATGGATTTTCCTGGAGAAAATCTACTAAAATGTTAATACTATTTGGCATAAATCGAAATTCTTTGCAATTGAGTATTGTTGACAATTTTTGATTAGTGATATTCCAGATGTCATTATGTCGATGTAAGCTGGTTTGATGTGTGGTTATAAAGCTGGTTTTCTTTTTATGATCGGAAATTCCAAAAATGAGATTATGAACTTTGCTACTCAACATTGAAATTCCCCGTCCAATAAAACAAAATAAAGTTGTGTGTTGCTCTCCTCAAGGCCAACAACACAAGCTGTGAACACGTTCGTTTCATATATATAAATCCAAAAATAGATTTTTTCATATTCAAGTAACTGAGTAAGAGCCTATCAAAAATAATTATCAAAAATTAATTTCATTCAAAAATTGTCCTATGATTAGTTATTTTTGTCTCTAAATATCGAAATAAAGTTGGTCTTCCACCGATTCGTTCTTGAATAAAAAAAAAACTACATGCAAAACAATTTCAAAATCTTCAAAATTAATATAACATAAATAACGTAAAAAAATTGACTTCATCACCGCAAAGAAGGTTAATTATCACGTTTGTTGTGAGACGGGAATACGTATTTTCTTTTTCTTTTAAATCTGAAAACGTTATTAATAATTTTATATAGATTGTATTTTGAACAATTAAAAGAAGAATTAATAACCAAAAGGAATTAAAAAATCGCCCTGCTTTACGAAATAACATAATGTGCTAACCACACCCAATGACCTCAAGGATCACTACACACGTTACAGTTTTCAAAGTCTAAAGTTTAATTTAGAAAATTTGTAGTAATTTTTTTCTTTCTTTCAGATTTGCTTCTAATGCGTGATAAAAAAAATTATTTAAACATTGGTCCTTAAAATAAATTCTAAATCCTTCTATAGAAGAAATAAGTGAACGTGTAAAACCCCATTCGATGAACCAAGATTTCATGCAACCCGTTAGGTTTCTTTGCTTCTTGTACATTTTCAAATAAAGTTACGTTTTTAAAGTTAAGCTTAAAAAAACCCATTGCCTCAAGATATAGGCTTTAAGACATTTAAAAATCGATCTACAAAATAATGATGTCAATAAACATTATTATTTAACTCTAGAAATAATAGAAATTAACTTCATAACCGCAAAGAAGGTTAATTACCACGTTTGTTATGAGACGGGAACACGTATTTTCTTTTTTCTTTTAAATCTGAAAACATGATAAATAATCTTATATAGCTCGTATTTTGCGCAACTAAAAGAAGAATTAATAACCAAAAGAAATTTAAAAAATCGCCCTGCTATACGAAATAACATAAATAATCTGCTAACCACACCCAATGACCTCGAGGATGACTACACGCGTTACATTTTTGAAAGTCTAAAGTTTAATTTAGAAAAATTAAGAGATTTGTAGTATTTTATTCTTTCTTCCAAATTTGTTCCTAATGAGTGATAAAAAATTATTTAAACATCGGGCCTTAAAAAGAAATTCTAAATCCTTCTATAGAAGAAATAAATGAACGTGTAAAACCCCATTCGACGCACCAAGATTTCAGGATTTGAACACGTTAAGTTTCTTTGCATCTTGTGCATTTCCAAATAAAGTTACGTTTTTAAAATTAACCTTAAAAACTCATTGCCTCAAGATATAGGCTTTAAGACAACATTTTTAAATCTATCTACAAAATAATGATATCAATAAAAATCATTATTTAACTCTTGAATCCGCGTGATTATCGTTCGAGTTTATTTGATTTTGAAATTTATTTGATTCAACTTTTTCAGCGTGCCAGAATAATTATTTGGTTACATCGTCTAAACACAATTATTCAACAGAAGGTGTTGAAATTGTAAACAAATTGGACAGGTGACATGCCATCTGAGATAGCTCTGGGGGGTGATCCTTGCTAAGTCATCACGTTTCACAAACACCTTTTTTTCTAAGAATCCTCCGAACTAAATTCAGAAACTTCAAGTAACTCCACCAAATGGGAGTGACTTCTCATCACATCACATCACACCACATCACACCAGTTGATCATAATCCAATCCGTTAGCAGAAATTTTTAGGATATTTGTAAATCAACTCGGACACCATTCTTCTTTTGTAAATGAAAAGTTAAAATTATTCTTTGAAAAATGTTTTACCCAACTCGGAAAATTAATAAAACCTTGAAGTTTTACAACAAATTAGCTCGGTCCGTTAGGTCTAACTGCAGTTGGCTTCCACGTACTTTCAAAACTTTTCTTCTCAACTCTAAACATTTGTTCTTACAATAAATCAATTTTGCATCCCATTAATTTTGCAGATAAAAAGGAAAAAATTGAAACTTAATGCAAAAAGAAACTTCAAATTTTCTGACTTAAAACGGACTTTAGGATTAACTTGAATGTTTATATAAAGAAACTTTTGGCAAATTCTTATGAAGAATGTTTTATTTTTAAATAATTAAAAGGCAATTAATTAGCCAACATAATGAAATGATTTACTAAATGAGACAAAAAGAGAGGAAAAAAATTTTTGTTGAGTTTATGCGTGTGCGCTTTATGTTTATAGACATTGAATTGAGGTTATTATTTTTACATGCTTATGTATCTGTATTTACAAAGTCTTAACAGCAGGACACATGTTCTAAGTTGAATTTACTATCCTCAAAGGGTCTGACCCGTCGTTTAGTTTTATTCTCGAAGAATTTGTTAGCCTAGAATAAAACAAATTGTCCGAGGACTTTAATTTTACAAGGGTGACGTATATTACGACTTATTTCCATCTTATTATTTCCAATTTGCATGGCAAGAATGGCCAATCGTCGGTTATACCAATTTAAAAGCCTATTTTCCTGGTGGTTATTGTTTCATTTTTTATCATCATAAAGCCTTGCATTCGTAACATTTCATTTTTTAATTTTTTGAAATTATTAAAGCTCGAATGAATCTTGGCCTCCGTTATGTCAAACTTGGTCCATAATTAAATGCTTACTTTACCATTTTTCTTTGTAAAGAATAAATTATTTATTTCTTCAGATTAATTGGTTCATTGTAACTAATACATTCAATATGATATTGGTTTTCTGTTTTCCAATTTATACATAATAAACAAAAGAAGTAAATTATAACGAGTCTGAACCAAACAAAAGCTAATCTTTTCAATGGAAAAAATAAAGTTTTGAATTGATTCGTGAGTGTAATTTAACGATTTGCAGGGCAATCACACACCATTTTACAATTCGATCAACTTCTTCAAAACTATCTGCATAAGTGATGAAAAATAATTTTGAAAAAGGTTTTCAGTCGATTGCAATAGTCAATCTCAAAGGCACGCAAAAAGTTGAAACTTTCTTTTACGCAGGGGCCGTTCCAGAATTGCGGTCTTGATTGATATAGGCGAACGTTCATGATCGATAGGAAGAAATGAAAGACGTAGGTCAGAACAAAAAGAAAGAAAACTCATTTGAATAAGCCGAGCTTATTTTCCTTACTATCTGCGTTTCCACAACAATTTCCAACGATAAAGTGAAATCCCTGTTTAGGTATTGTACAATAGCCAGATTGATAGATAGATAAAAGTGTATTATTTCGTTTTTACAATATTTAATCAGTAAAATTGTTACAACCCTTAGTTGGAACCAACTATTGCACAAATTGCAACAGCGTGCATGAAAATTGCGAACGAACGCCGTAAAAACGTTTTCTATACAGGTTATATATAATCAATATTAAAGAAATTTCTTTCAATTAATTAATCTTTATGTAAGTTATTGGTTGAGATAAAAACGTCAGAGCCAAGAGCGGGATTCGAACCCACGACCTTCGGCTAAATATGCCGCTGCTCTACCACTTGAGCTATCGTGACTTCGATCCACTCGGACACTTACTTCCCATCTCAACACAACATTTCGAATTATCCTCTCCTTTTTGCCATTTTTTAAATGTTCTGTAATCTATTTGATCCTCGGCAATTTTTATCTCAACCAATACCTTACATAAACATTAATTAATTGAAAGATGTTATTTGGTCAATCGGACCACGAAATTTAATGGAATTTAAAAAATATTACAATAAAAAATAAATTGAGGAAAAAGAAAAAGGAATCTATACAAAAAGAACTTAAAACTGAGTGAAAACGATAAAGGACTTTTAACTAAACATGTTAGCTGAATATTTTAAACAAAAATAAAATACAGGAAAGGACAAAGATAAACGGGAAAAGAGAAAAACTCTTTTTTTCAAAAACAAAAAACATAATAAATGTAGAACTTCCGCCGGAATTGTTTATAAAAATATGTATTTATTTGTAGCCCATGCAAATGTGTATATGTTACAAAAGTGATCAATGATCATTATACGTTGTTCTATCACACGTTCACAGCATTAGCCCTAACCCGGGGGCACATACTATGAGAAGGAAGCCAATGCTGGCATTAGTGTTGCGATTAAGTGGAAAGAGGTCTCGAGGCCATTGTTGATTGTGACGTGGCGCGTCGGTATATTTTTCTTCATTCACACTTGTCCACCAATCTTCGATAAGCTCAAGTTGTTCTTGGATGTTGAAGGTAGCTTGGTTAGGATTCGAAGTTGAGGACAAAATTGCGGTATCGTCCGCTTAGGTGGTGACGATATTAGGGTGTATAGGTAGGTCACCAGTATAAATGATCTAAAGGATGGGACTGAGAATCTCCCTTGTGAGACGCCTGCTTGTATCTGTCTGCCGCTGTATGTTGGATGGCTTGGCAGGAAACTACAGTTCCACTCTGTATTTCCAAAGTGGTCGCAGTAAAGTGAGGTTGAGTTTCGTCTTGACGGTCAAGGTAGATTTTTGTCCTAGAAGTTTTCGTAGTTGTCCAAGCCTATTGTTGAGCTTTTGTCTCTTCAGTCTTGTATGGGGATTCCATATCAGTCTGCTGTCTAGGTACAGTTCTAAGTAACTTGAATGGAAGTCGGTATCTGTTTGTTGTTGATTACAGTGGAGGGCAAGACTGTGTTCTCAATATGAACGTACATTAAGTACATATTTCTTCATTCACTCTTGTCCTCCACTTTTGCACCAGTCTTCGATAAGCTCAAGTTGTTCTTGGATGTTGTAGGTAGCTTGGTTAGGATTCGAGATAGAGGACAAAATGCGACCAAAGGGAACTACGTTTTTTTACATTTGTCCTAACGACTAACTAATTTCGATCCATGTCAAAACTCATTTTCCCAGATGTAGCAGGCAAATTTTCTCCAAGATTGAACATTGAGCTTTTACCCGGAAGGGAAGATACTGATGATCTTTTTGTAACTCAGGTGGGAGAGAGGATGTTTTTTTATTTTCTCGCGCATTGTTCAAAAATGTTCAATGTAAATAGTTTAATGTAAAAAAGAAAATGAAAACTTTTACCGGGCCAATTTAATAAATTTGTATGTTAAAACTTATATAAGACCTTTATGAATTTCATATTCATTTTCAATACCTAAAGTGAATTTTACAGCAGACTGAAAGGAAGTGAGAAGTATATTAACTATTAAATATCGAAGACAATAAAATTGTGTTGTAATTTGAAGAATTAATACAGTCCAATTTAAGCTTATACGCCAACATACTGCAATATTTATTATTTTAAAGACTAGATGTACAATATTATTGTATAGCTATTATCTTTGCATCAAACGCCTTTTTTTAATTTTTATCTGTGATCTTGATCTTATTTGTTAACTAGGGGAAAAATTTTGTTATTTATGTCTATTCAGAATTTATATATCAACGCCATTCACCTGATATAATTGATTTTGATCAAAACCACGTCACCAAATGCAAAAATTCGAGCAATATGCACTCGAATGCACGACCTTGGTTGTGAGGAGATTTTAAATTGAGCAGAGGACTGCTTCCGATGAACAAATATCAATTAAAAGAGGTTTTGCAAAGCCAAACTGATCTTATAGATTATGTAACTTCACATCCTTGGTTTAAAGCTCACATAGAGAGAAAAATAAAACAGAACAACACCTGTACAATCTGGCATTTCGACTAAAAGTCCAACATAATATCAAAAACAAAAACCTTTTTGTTAAGCCAAACAATTAAAATCAATTATAATCTTCTATGTTACATTTGCCGCTTGTGTATAATTATGCTTGTATCCAAGTGTAATTAGTTAAGGATAATGAAATAAATTGCTCATTTTTTGTTTTTCTCCGCAGATTATTCAATTCGTCAGGTGAATATTAAATTGAACGATTTACATATTGTCTTTCGTCGCATCTGTAAATGTGTTATTGTACTATTTTTTCTCCAAACGGTGAGGGTTGAAATCACACCCCTTGTACTTCTCAATCTTTTTCATAGTTCGTGTAACTACTTTGTATAAGAGCATGCAAATCAAAACATAATTAAAGCATTTAAACCATATTTTGTATAATTACGATTCAACAGCGCTAGACCGCTACAAACAACTTCATTGTATTTATGAATTTTATATTATAAGAGTAGAGAATTAATCTATTAATTACAACTCTAATATAAAACTATTCGCTTTCATAACAAGAGAGGAAACCGAGAGAAAATTGGTGCATTTTTTCTTATGACTTTTTCCTTTGGAAATATTGCCATATGATACTAAGTGCTTTTCAGTATTATCAGGATGGGTTCGAGATGAAAAGTGCTTGACTAGGGGGTTGGGATGAGTGTCCAGAGTCTTGTAGTTTGGGAGACAAATGATATTTGTAGTTTTGTGTGGATAGTAAGGTACAAAGCAGGGAGCTGGGGCAATTATTCGAAGGATTTTGAACTAGAGCGGTTGGAACGCTTGGTTGAACCACAGTTCGATTCCGTACGTCTGCATTATTTTAGTTAGAGTTTCGATCTATCGTCAACTTGTCTAAGAGAAATTTATATAGCATGTTCATTCCTATTCTCTTGAATCGAGTTTGGAGTTCCAAGTGAGTGTTTGTCGATTTAAAGTCCCAAATAGTGGACTACATTGGTTGGTGGGAAAAGAACAAAGTTGCAGTAAAATGAAAGAGATAAATTGACCAAGTTACTTCTTTCTATCAATTAATTATTATTTCTATGTAAGGTCTTGGTTGAGATAGAAATCCGAGGGGATGGAAGTCATGATAGCTCAAGTAGTAGAGTAGCGGCTTATTGAGGCAAAGGTCGTGGGTTCGAATCCCGCCCGTGACACTGACTTTTTTATCTCAACCAAGACCTTACATAGAAAGAATAATTAATTGATTGAAAGAAGTAACTTGGTCAATTGACCATGAAAACGTAAATGGATTAATATTTAAAAAGTAAAAGAAATATCACTTCACGATCCAGCTCCCCGTGGCCACTTTCATAAGTCGGTGATAATCCAATCCGATTGCGCGACATTTGAAAATGGCAAAAAGAGGAAAAATGTGAACGGTTGTACATTGAAATGGAGAGCTGTTGTCCGAGGGAATGTATCTCACGATAGATCAAGTGTTAGAGTAGCGGCGTATTTAGCCGAAGGTCGTGGGTTCGAATCCCGCTCGTGACACTGACTTTTTTTATCTTAACCAAGACTTTACATACAAAGAGTATTCAGCTATGTTACTCGTTGGTTTTTGAGTATGTTTTATGAATTTTCTCATGATTAATTACAATCAATTAATTTATTAGCGCCTTATTGAATTTTATTCTATCCAACTTTTTATTCTTTGAATTCTGTGTAAAATATTCATTTTTTAATAATAATTACAAGTATGTACCGCCAAAACGAATACCCCGACGTCAGCCTTCGAGAAGCTCTTGCGAATGAAAAGCACGACTGAACGATGGCCATGCGAGAGTCAGGAACAAAAGGAAAGCATCGCGCTATCATGACTGAGAATAGGTCATATTCATACGGTGGGAAACGAACCGTTTGTAGAGAAGGGTTGCTCACTGTGTCACAACTGATCGAAGAGTACAATACTTTCGTCCCTACCAGTGAGCTAGTATACTTGTCCCCCTGACATAAAGATGGTTCACGGGCGGGCGGATAAATTGTGTTCCTATTTAGTTTCCTAATGAAAACATGTAGTTGTGCATGTACGAGTATTTAATGTCTCTCTCTCTCTCTCTCTCTCTCTCTCTCTCTCTCTCTCTCTCTCTGTGTGTGTGTGTGTGTGTGTGTATGCTCATCATTTTAAAATAAATNTATATATATTAGGCACGTATTGGTCTGGTTTTCTGGTTAAATCTGGAATATAGTGGGTCCATATTTTGCACTGATTTTATTTTTCATTTTCAATTCGTTATCGAATTTACTGATAGGTAATATTCACCATCATTGGCGAAATAAATAAATAAAGGCTAAGCTGAACACCGGTGCTTATCATCAAGCTTTCGACAATAATTACACGCGTTTTGAAGGGTGCATTGATTAATCGGCAGGTTCGATCGGACGAAAATTTTTTTGTCTTACGTTTAAGTAAGAAAAATGACATGTCTTAGGACAAGTCCTGTATCATGCTATCAGCGAATTGGACATTTTTCAACATCGTAAAGGCGTCGATATTCGCAAGCCAGAAATTTCTGAGAAATGCCATAGACATAAACCGCTAAATGCCATTAGACATTAATCAATAGGAGGGAGAAATACCGAAA
The DNA here is from genome assembly GCF_000648675.2 of Cimex lectularius. Taxonomy (NCBI): domain Eukaryota; kingdom Metazoa; phylum Arthropoda; class Insecta; order Hemiptera; family Cimicidae; genus Cimex; species Cimex lectularius. The sequence continues at coordinate 156,526 of NW_019392909.1, read as the reverse complement.
ATAGGGTATATTAGCCTGTACAGGTTTTGATGCGGTCTCTTAAAATTGAACAACGGAAATTTCATTGGTGGATATTATATTTGCACTTTCCAATATTTAAACTGCCCCATGATATGATTAGCAAAACTTTGAAAACATGAACGTTAAAATTGAAGATTTCAAAAAAATGAAGAAAATAAACATGAAAAGAATCCTTGAAAAACAAAGGTAATGTTTCTTTCTAAGCATTATTAATTATTTATTAATTACTAAAGCTGAAATACATAAAATGAGCAAAATTTCCCAGCTGTATACTCATTGAATGTTATTTTCTTTTCAAAAGGAACGATAGCATTAAATTGATTCTCGGTAATTGACAGACGCCACAACTGTCGCGTTAAGAGATGCCATTAATTGAATCGTTTTTGAATTTATTTATATTTTAATTTATACGAAAACATTAACATTGTTGCTGTTTATTGTATTGGGTTGTCCGGAAAATAATGCAGGATTTTGGTATTAAACAAAAAAAAAGAAACTAGTTACTTTAAAGCAATGTTCTTTAATCAAANACAAATGAGTAATCCTGTAAACGTAAACAGAATATTTTATATAGATTTTTTTTAATGAAAACTTAAAATCCTGCATTATTTTCCGGACAACCCAATATATAAAGGATCAAGTATTAATTTTAAAAACCTCCGTGAAAAACAAGATAATTGGGAAAACTAATTTCGAACCTACGGGAAGATATCAGCAATCTCGGGCGGTAATTAGTCTAAACCAATATTGAACATGACAGAATTTTCCTCTTTTTTTTAATCCAAAATAATGAACAAATAAGAAGTCGTTTATTATGTCGGGTTTTGTTAATGTTTTTATTTTAATGACGGAGGGAATAGGAAAACAACTCAAAAAGTGATTACGAAGCGTAACAATATTGCCCAATATTATGGAAATTTTGTAAATGTACTGCGATAAAAAAAAATTGTTGTCCGATAACTTTAAATTAATCCTCTGTGAATGAAAGATTCCACAACTGTTTCGTTAAGAACTGTCATTAAGTGAAACCCTTTTTAATGCATTTATATTTTAATTAATACGAAAACCCTAACATTTTGTCAATGTGATTGTTGCGATTTGTTGTACTTAAACAATCAAGTATTAATTTGAAAAAAAAAACCTCCGTAAAAAAACAAGATAATTGGGAAACCTCCTTTCGAACCTACGAGGAGATATTAGCAATCTCCGGCGGTAATTTGACTAAACCAATATTGAGCATGACGAAACAGAATTTTCCTCTTTTTTTAATCCAACAGTAATGATGAAAAACGAAATCCGATAATAAGGTGGGGTTAATGAGGGAAGGAAAAGGTAAACAGATCAAAAAGTAGTTTGAAGCGTAACTATACTGACAGGCAAAAAATCCCGTCAAATTGAATTTTCTTCCATTTTTTCGATAAGAGAAACTTTTTCCCTTAATTTATCTCATTGCTTTTATCAACAAATATTTGTTTATTCTATGTTTTAAACTGGGAATATCAATTAGAGGTAAATACACTTAACCCTTAATCCAAAAGAAGGATAACGGATTTTTCAATGTTTACTTTTTACGGAATTTAAAATGGTTATTCAGTCTCATTTGAATTCTGAAGTAATAAACTGTTTAGTTTTCATCCTTGTTTTCTTAATTTCAATTTTTAAACCTAAAAATGCCACTTAGTGCTCTGGATGTTGCGCTTGGTGTGGGACTTCGGTGGTGTGGGATGATGGACGTTCCATCAGGTATTGCCATCGGAGTTCCCTACAAAACTCAGCGAGATGCCGTTGGTCGATTTTGAGAAACTTGGTCCTACCATAGAAGGCCCTTGGGTAACAGAACCACAGGATGACCGTTTTTTGAGTGAGAACTTTGCGAATCCGGCACCTTACGGATGTTCGGGGTGTCCAAATTTCTGAACGCACTGCTCGAAGAATATTAAATCAGTATGGACTGATGGCTTTTCGCGTAAGAGGAGCAGAATTGACCAGAACACACAAAAATGCACGTCTCGCATTTGCTTGAGAATATGGTCATATTGGTCCTTGAATGTTTGGTCTGCTGTACTTTTTACAGATGAGTGTAGACTTCCTCTACGATCTCCAGATGGGCGTGAAAGAGTGTGAAGAAGGCGAAATGAAAAGTAAGGAGCCTATAATTTTTCTCAGAGCCAACCTTTTAAACGATGCTCAATGATGGTGTGCCCGGGAATTTCAATGTAGAGTTGCACAGATTTGGTTGTTGTTCGTGGAGAGTGTTTCACTATGTGGATGAAATTTTGGAACATCATGCGTTGACTATCCTCGAACAAATCAGCGACTCATTCTCATGTATGATAGTGCCCGTCCACATGTCGCTAGTATAGTACAAAGTACGTTCAACAGAACGGCCTCAGGATCTTAGCCTGGCCAGCCCATTCTCCGGACTTGAACCCCATCGAACATTTATGGGATAACCTCAAAAGAAAAATTTGGAACGTCCATCTTGAAACGTCTCTTCGTGATGAATGGGCTAACCTCCAGCAAAGATACATTTCCAGTATGCCGAGGCGACTTCGAGATGTAATTAAGGCAAGAGGATAAATACGCGATATTCAAATTAAAAATCTAAAACAAAATTAAAACAAATTTTAACCTGTCCGTCTTTTTTTTGTCGTTTTCCTTAGTAATTTATATTTTATTTTACTTTTTTAAACAAAGACCCTCCTAACCTCCAGGAAAGAGACATTTCCAGACTGGTAGAACGTATGCCGAGGCGTTTTCGAAATGTATTTAAGGCAAGGGGAGAAAATACGCCATATTGAAATGTTAATTAAAAATCTAAAACAAAATTAAAACAAGTTTTATCTGTCTGCCTTTTTTCCCTTAGCATTTTCCTTTTTTATTTAAGTTTTTAGACAAAGACACAAAAAACGTGAAACTTTGATTAATATATCAAAATATACACAAAGCAAGTTATATTACAAGCGGGTAGAATTTTTTGCCTGTCAGTGTATATTGCCCAATATAATTTTGTAAATGTACTTCGATAAAAAAAAATGTAATTGCGTAAATGATTCACGCCTATCTTTCATAACCTGTTAGCACTAACTGCCGTATCAATGAATGTACTAACAGCGAGAATAGAGAAGACCAAACATGATCAATTTTGATCAAGGTACTTAGTACTGTCAACAGTTCATCGACTCGAAGACCACCAATGGCAATTTAATCGCCATATCTCGCGAAGAGGAAATAGATTGACTTTATGGTTCATTGGCACAGGTTTGTTATTGCCACAATGATCGGAACCATTATGTACTTACAAGAACGTCTTTATGAAAAAAAAAATATTATTCATAATTTAGATAATTTCACTTTAAAGCTCTATCAAAAAAATATAATTAGCTTAAAAAACATTTCTATTGAATTATTTTTTTAATTAAAATTCGTAAAATCGTTTCGTTGATTAGAAATTCATAAGTGGGAATAGCTTGTCGAAAGAATTTATCGTCAGAGGAATTGGTGTAATGTGGGTCATCAACTTCCTTCAAAACAAGTCCAATAAAGACTGATTCGTTTTATAAAGTGTATAAAAAATATTTCAAAACTTCTCTCCGCCTGTACAAATAGTTTTAAAAGACCTTAATTATAGAAGAATTCGTAATTTTGTATTCAAAATGAACAAGCGGAATTCACATATTAGGTCCTTTTGGAAATTATATTATGGTAATTCTGTCCTTTGTTTGCAAAGTGTCACTTTCAGTGGCTCGATCGCCTTTCAGAAATTCAAACAGAAATCGCTGATGGTAATGGATGAAGTGAGGACATGCAAGTTTACAGTAGGATTTTAAATAAGTCAACAAGTCTAAAGCCTCAATAGTATGTTTCAAACTGTGAAGTGTTTGACAAACAACATTTCAAAGAAGTATTATCTGTAAATACGTGATAAATAAATATAGAATATGCCGTTTGCATAATCAATATAAGTGTAGAACCATGTATCGTAGTATTAAATGTGTTAAAACAAACGGTAACAGGTAGAAATGTTTTTTTATTTTTTCCTTATAAAAGGTCAAAGAAAGGAACTAGTCGATAATATTGATAAGTTTTTAAGTTTACACTTTACGGTCATTTTCAAATTTGATGTCAAAAGAAATATATCAAAGGAAAAATAAGACAAAAGCGCACATCAGCAAATAACCGAAATTAAAAAAGTAAAAAAGAAATCCACTAAAAAAACTTGTACCCTCAGAATCTCGTCTGATATCTATAAATGAGATCACACATTGTTTTATTGATTATGAGTTGATGAAATGGGAACAGGATAGCATAAAGCCATATGCATGTGGGATGGTCAAGTGTTTATTCCCCCTATGGCCTGTAGTGTTTGATATATATTATTTTAAAACGAACATTTCTTGTAATGCTAGTATAGAGAACAAAGGAAATATTTAATATATATGTTCAGTAAATAAAATAATTGAAAATTTCCATTCATGATGTAAATATGTTCATCACCTTCTTTTATTATGAGAAAATCCTTACCTTACCACGAAGTTTCATATTAATAAATTTTCATATAAATATATTCTATATTTACGCCCTAAGAATATTACAAGAAAAACTCGTTTGCCACTCTAAGCTACAGTGTTTAAGATAAAAGCTTTAATAAAAAAATAATTTGAAATTATTACGATGGAATTCTAAATAATGATTTAGTTATAGACCATGTACAATGTTCAGCCTCATGAAAAAACTAAAAAATAGTAACATCATAAGAAAACCTCTGCAACAAAACATTCACTAGACTAATTCACTCGACATAAAATAATGTTTATATAATAACCTGCAAATACGATCAAAACCTATCGGGTTGTCCGGAAAATAATGCAGGATTTTAAGTTTTCATTAAAAAAAATCTATATAAAATATTCTGTTTACGTTTACAGGATTACTCNTGGGAAATTATTTTGATTAAAGAACATTGCTTTAAAGTAACTAGTTTCTTTTTTTTTGTTTAATACCAAAATCCTGCATTATTTTCCGGACAACCCAATACATTGGCCGTTGTAGTAGAAAAATAAATGGTATATACAAGAATAGGAGTGTAACGTCGCAACACACATCGCTTACAACACCATAAACATTTAACATTTCAGACAAGTTTATGAATCAAACGACAAAAAAGTTGATACACTGGAATGAACAAGAAATAAAAACGTCAATCAACAAAAGCCCATATATGATACACAAATAATGAATAATAGTAATAATACACTTTAAGAAAAACCGAACAATAGACAAACTGTTGATGGTAAACATTAAATGGAAACGATACTTCTTTAAAAATAAATCAAACAAGTCGAGAGAATAAAGAAAATTCCTGTACGTCAATATGGTTTACATATTTTGAAAAACGGCACTTTGCTTGAAAAATTGCCCTTACAGCTCTGTGTGTGTGTGTGGGATGAATGGCTGAAATTAGTAATAGTACTAACCCCATCGACTCTAATTTAGATTAGATTATTGATATTGTGTGAAGGTAGACTCCGCCGACTAATTAAAATGAGTGCAATATATGAATTCATTTATACACTGTGAGGCAATAAAAGTGGCCACCCTTATGTTTTTAATAAATACTTAAAATCGTTACAATTTTTTAGCTATTTACTTGATATTTTCAAAGAAAAATATAAGATATAGGTAAATAAATAAAAATGTAAACCGATCAAAACAATTTTAGCTAGAAATATTGCTATGGAAAAAATGAAGAGAATATTCAATTCAGTACGGAGAATTCCCCCCTCTTGGTTGATCATCGCTTGTATTCGATGTGGCATTGAATTTATGAGATTTTGAATGTTTTCATGCTCCTCCAACAGCGCCATTCTTAATTCCTGCAAATTCTCCGGGATCACTTGGCTACTTTTTACTCTTTTGACAACACGACCTCAAGTTTGTCGATAGGATTTAAGTCGGGACTACGTGGTGGCTACTATAAACATTGAATTGAAGCCCGTTCCAAGTAGTCAGCAACGATATTAGCTGTGGGGCCTTGCATAAAAATAAAACTGTAGCCAATTAGTAGTATATAAGGAACAACTTCTTCTGATAACACATCTTCAATGTATTGCGCAGCTGTTAGGGAACCCTCGATGAAGATCAAGTTTGTGCGACCTCCAAACAATTGTCTGACCAAACCAATTGTGTGACACCATTCACCTCCATAGATTCTCCGGAGTGAAAATGTTGCGGAGATATATCGCTCTCCAAACCCTCACTCGGCCATTTGAAGACCTCAAATAAAACCTTGTCTCATCCGAAAACAAGATGCTAGTCCTATCTTGCTCAGACCAATTGATGTGATTTCTTTGGAAACTTAACCGAGCTCTTCTGTACCTTGTCAGAAGTTCTGGACCAGTGGCAGGTCGTCTCGCATGTAACCCAGCTTCTGAACGTCTTAGCCTTACAGTAAACTGACGTTAATATTTCTAACTGGTTGAAGTCGTTGCTTGATCTCAACATCATTGTCAATTACGGAGTACATTCGAAACAATAAAACGATCATTTCTCTGAGACACGATGTCGACCTGGGCCATGTCTTCTTGAGAATTTCCAGTATATCTTACCGATGGAAGGATAGTAGTTCTGGGAATGTTAAGCATCCTAATCACATACGCTTGACAACTTCCATCTTCCAACAATGTTACATGCCAGCCGAATCTCTCTTAAAACCATCACTCAAACAAATTTGAAACTTAAAAACGTTACAACTTCAAAAAATCAAAATACTGGAACGTTAGAAAGTAGTTTTATTTAAAAAAACAACAAAGAAGAGATTGACTATTCAAACATTTATTTGCAAAATCCAATTGTAAACAAAAGTGGGAGATTTTGTGTCCGTTGGTTGGGAAGCAACGATCTCCTCGGCATGTGGCTTAAATGAGATACTAGAGACCCACCCCAATTACGGGATAAGTGAACTCCGCTGACTCTAGGGTCAGCACATCGGGGAGTGACAATCCTTCGGGGTGAAAGCCCGACACTTGTGAAAATAATGCACAGACCAATCAGTGGACGCGGCAAATCCGAAAGAAAAAAATAGCGTCAAACAGACTAAATCAACAAGAAGAGACTTGATGATTGGGCAAAACCGAGCTACCGTACTTCGAAAATTTTAAAGGCATGGTTCTTTGTTTTAGAATCTGAATAAATCAAAAACAAAAACATTTTTAATGGTGAGTTACATAGTAAATTGGATCGTTACGCCTTCATTGCAAAATATGTTTTTAGGCCTCGACTATTTTCAAAGTAGATATTAAAGACAACTTTAACTACTTAATAACAACAAATAATAATAAAGTTTATTAAATTTATGAGCAATATTATAATAATGTGAACAAAAATAATGTGCTCAATAAAAAATAAACAATACGACATGGATACTCTGTCTGCTGCAAGGTTGTGAGAACATAGTAATAATGATGATGATAATAATAATAATAGGACAAAGTAAAATATATAAATAAAATAAATAATTTTGTACACTGCAAAATAATATAAACCTCTCTGATAAATAATTTGTAATAAAAGAATACGTTTGCCAAAAATAAATAACTGAATAGAAACTAATATAATGAATTAGTTAAATGCAATAAACACGATAAAAATAGATTGAGTCGAAAAAAGAAAGATAAACAAGAATAAAGGTAAGAAGGGAAATAAGTATGAACATAAGAATAAAAAGTACTAAAAATAAAATAACGTGGAATAATAGATAGAATAAAACAATATTATCATTCAACATAATTCAATTAATTAATATTTATGAAAGGTGTTGATTGAGATAAAAAAGTCAGTGTCACGAGTGGGATTCGAACCCACGACCTTCGGCTAAGTACGCCGCTAATCTACCACTTGAGCTATCGTGACTTCGATCAGCTCAGACACCAACTTTCGATCTCAACCTCACCTCTCGAATTTTCGCTCCTTTTTGCCATTTTTCGAATGTTCCACAACAATTTCCAACGATAAAGTGAAATCCCTGTTTAGGTATTGTACAATAGACAGATTGATAGATAGATAAAAGTGTTATTATTTCGTTTTTACAATATTTATTCAGTAAAATTGTTACAACCCTTAGTTGGAATTTGCACAAATTGCGACAGCATGGATTGCCGACATTGCCAGCGAACGCCATAAAAACGTTTTGTATATAAGTTATAATCAATATTAAAGAAAAAATTTTCCATTAATTAATCTTTATGTAAGGTATTCGTTGAAATAAAAAAGTCAGTGTCAGGAGCGGGATTCGAACCCACGACCTTCGGCTAAATACGCCGCTACTATACCACTTGACCTATCGCGACTTCGATCGGCTCGGACACCAACTTCCCATCTCAACCTCACCTCTCGAATTTTCCCTCCTTTTTGCCATTTTCCGAATGTCGTTTAATCTATTTGATTCTCGCTGACAAATGAAATGGCCACGGTACACTACACTTCATTTAATTTATTAAATGCATTAGATTTCGTGGTTCGATTGACCAAATAGATTCTTTTCAATTAATTAATATTTATGAAAGATATTGGTGAGATGGGAAGTTGGTGTCCGAGCGGATGGAAATCACGATAGCTCGAGTGGTAGAGTAGTGGCGTATTTAGCCGAAGGTCGTGGGTTCGAATCCCACTCGTGACACTGACTTTTTATCTCAACCAACACCTTTCATAAATAATAATTAATTGAAAAATGTTAATTGATCAATCGGACCACGAACTGTAATGGATTCAACCTAATCTTTCCTATACCCCAATCGAATCCATACAACAAACTTAAAAATTCTTTTTTGTGAATATACTGCTCCCGAAGAACAGTTTTTTTATATTCAGAAAGAATAGGGCAAACCGTTATAAAATCGAAAATGTCCTCCCTTGCTTTCCAGTTACAAACACGGCATTCTTCCTGTTCAAAAGTTTGGTACGGTTTGTAGTTCAAGTTAAGAATCTCGTTCCCTAACTTCACCAACCATCTGAAGTTATGGTTGGTCCTTGCACAAGGATCTAAATTTTCCTTGTTTTTTTCCAGTCAACCTTGCACACTTTACATTTGGATTAAGTTCCCTGTATAATGTGTAATGTTGGGACATCATGGCTCTTGCCACGAACTCTTCTCTTAGAGATTCTCTGACTGATACAATTAAAAAATGGAGGTTAGTTTTAAGTGCACGAGTGTCACAAAAATCAAAATTGGGTCGAGGATGGCGCTGGAGTCATCATGTTTACGAGCTTGTCCCTTCCAGTCAGATTCCCAATACAGCCCTTTTTCCACATTTTACACGCCTTGATCTTTGGAAAACTATGCGATGGTAAACCGATAACTCTCGTTTTGTACATAAAGTGCGAATATAAAATGACATATATTTGGTCTAGCTCAGTTTTTAACGTCATTATGTAAGTTGGAGAGAAACAGGGAATGTAAAATAATTTGCGTACACAAAACCATTGGACCTTTTTCACCTTTACGAAATACGTACATCCCCAAACCTGGGAAGCGTAACAGACAATCGATCGAGAAACTGAGTTAAACCCTGGTAATTTAGCACTCAACGGCAATGACAAATACTGTATCGAATACTTTTTGTAGTATCGGTAAAAATACTCAAATGGATTTTTCGTCGAGTGTTCAAGTAATATTGAATTGTTATTTTCCGTTCGAAACATACCTTTCATCAAACGGGGACTTGACTAGTTACTGTTAGGGCGCCTACAAGCGGCATTTGTCACCAAAGTTAATCTAGATTTTTAATTGGTTGTTGGTAACTCTGCTGATAATTCTGGTAACTCATAATTCCTTCCCGCGTCGCACCTCGCACTTTTAATTTCAGTAATTTTTACTAAAATGATTTGTCTCCAAGTAACTAAAAAGTGTTCGTCTTCCTTCTCATAGGTAGATCCATAATCATATCTTCTCTCCAGGTTATTTTACTAAAAAACCCTGCAATTTCTTGATTATTTTAACGCATGAGCGTATTTTAACGAAAGTCCACAATAGTAAGTTGATAATTTATGAATAAAAGAAAAAGTAGTCATATGAGTAAGCACTCGTTAGTATCGAACAATTTCTGTCGATACTTGAGTAATATTGAATATATCTTTCGATACCAGTATCGAGTACTGGTATCGAATATTTTCTGGTATCGCACGTCACTACTCAAAGAAACTGACGAGTAGGTTATCGCTCCACTCCAGATGGTACGTAATGCAAACTATGCCGTATTTTCTTTTTCAACTATATGTTTTTTTAAGGACAACTTAGGGGTAGAAGTGACTGCCAAATCAGCACTCATTAACTCTATGACCCTATTGTTCTGGTATTTCATCCCCACGAAGTCTACCTTGCGAAATACAAAAATTACTTAATAATAACTACATAATACTGAATAATAACTATTTTCTTGGTTTTTATGATAGACAATTTGCAAAAAAATGTATTACTTTATTCATATAATTTATAAACTTAATGCGAGGTATGCATAGTTCCGATTCTTTATATAAACTCATTACTTTTTTATTTCTTGTTTTTGCTTTGGTTTGTTTTCGACGCGAGGTTTGCGTGAAGGTCCAGGCCCTAAAAGCCCCATCGATTAGGAAAATCTGAATGGCATGCCCAGCGGGTTTCGAGACAATACAAACAGGCGATTAATGGTGGGACAATCATTTATTCTTACTGCGTTCAAGGGATCCGTAATTTTCGACTTGACCCCAGCTTGGCCCAAACAAAAAATAAAACAATGGAAAACGATTCAGCGAATCGGATATTTTCATAGTACCACGACCTGGATATGTACAATTAATTTTCAGATGTCAAATATATAAGAATAATTGAACTAATTTTCATTGCGTCACGTATAAAACAATCGAATCAATTACTCCTGTCTTCTAGGTTTATATCTATTTAGACTTACAAGGGTTTGAACGAATTGTTGTCGAACGAAGTCTTGTAAATTAGGAAAGAAATAAAATTAGATATCCCTCTAAAGACAAGATTAAAATGATTACAAACGTGTAATTACGGTTTCTTTGGCAAAAAGCCGCTTAGGCATGGGAAATTATAAAATCCAACTTAATTACACTTTGAACTCTCAAGCCGCATTAAGGTAGAACCGATTTTGATTTGATTCAAAGAGATCGCCATTCCTTGAAAATTGCTGTTTGGATTTTTATCACTAATTATGATAATAATAGTATTTTATTGGGTTGTCCGGAAAATAATGCAGGATTTTAAGTTTNGGGAAATTATTTTGATTAAAGAACATTGCTTTAAAGTAACTAGTTTCTTTTTTTTTGTTTAATACCAAAATCCTGCATTATTTTCCGGACAACCCAATATAAGGAAATATATCGATTTTGAAATGTCTCAATTTACTAAGTGTAAATCCGCCTTTTTGACTATGGTCATTTTATTGGATTGATCTGCTTGGCCAAAAAGTAGGAAAAGGCGAGAAAAACATCCCATGGGCATTGAATCTCACATTGACCGCGAATTGCAATAAACAACGGACTTCAATATCAAACGACCTTACGAGGTGCGTTTCGATATGGGAATGGTTTCTTTTCTGGTCGGTGGAACGTATCATTTAGTTTGGCCTTGGGTCGTGTAAGAGTTTATGAATTGTATGATCCCTACAGTTCCTTCTTTATATTACTTTACGACTTCAATTTTCTTATTTATTTATTACTAGTGTTCGGCTACTCGTGTTACAAACTTTGCCCTTAGATTCTACATTCAAAAAAGAACCAAAAAGTCCTAACTATGGTCCGAATCTCAGCAGTTTCGAGTTATTCAACTTTTTCTGATTTTTTTAAGATTTCACGACCTTCCTTAAAATGAACAATGATAACTCCAAAACTAAAAGATTTTGGGCAAATTCGTTGATGGCATTGAAAAATTGGTTAAATTTCCAGTAAGATGTGATTACTATTAAACTTGTAAACGTTCGGGAAATAGGGTTATTAGTAGCGAGAACTTTGAAAAATATTTTTTTTTCAAAGTTGAAAAACTTACTATCGTGATTCTAAAGTACTATTTCCAAACCTAGAGACCAGCAAATTTCAGCAAACGTACTCCATTTAATATCCGTTTTTAGTTACGTAATTTCTTTTTAAATTATTTTTTCAAAGATAAAGAAATTGATAGAAGAAAGGAAAAACCATTGCTGACAGATTGGTAAGGTGGAAAATTAAAAAACAACTTAAGGAAATTTTGAATTATTTTATTAAACTTTTTTTTTAAATTCGGGTTCGAAACCGAAATAGTGCAAGTGTTTATTTATTTACCAAGACGACTGCAAGGATTATTAATTAAATTAATTACTTTAATTAAAGTATTATTGTATTATTATTTTTCAGAATAAAAGAGTTTTAAGATTCAAAACGTTTTTAGTTATCTTGCTAAAACTATGAATATTTTTTCTAATCGTATACATTTTATGTACCGGTTTTGCGGGTTTAATGCGACGGCAGCGCGTCGAAAATCCTATGCGGAGGGTGGAGATCATTTAGAATCAAAATTAAAAAACGTTTAATAAATTCATTCAAATTTTTTTAAGTTTTTTTATTTTTTATTATCCTCTATCAATTTTTTATCTATCTCTATCAATAATCCACGGTTTTTTCCTTTCCTCTATCAATTTCTTCATCTTTGAAAAAAAATTTAAAATTACATCACTAAAAAGGATATTAAATGGAGTACAAATTCTGAAATTTGCTGTTCTCTAGGTTTGAAAATTGTTGTTTGGAATCACCATAGTAAGTTTTTCAACTTTGAAAAAAAAAATAGTTTTCAATGTTCTCACTACTAAAACGCTTATTTAACGAGGGTTTACAAGTTTCGTATTGATCACATCTTATTGGAAATTTAACGTAGTTTTCGATGGTATCAACAGATTTGGAGTTATCAAGTTTAATTGAAACAAGGTCGTGAAATCTTGAAAAATCAGAATAAGTGAAATAACTCCGAAACTGTTGAGATTCAGACCAGTGTCAATTAAGACTTTTTCGTTCCTTTTTGAATGTCGAATCTACTGGCAAAGTTTGTAACACCACGTATGTACTAATAATATTCATTAATTATATTTAACGTACTTAACGGCGAGTAAATATTTTTCTTTTAGCCCATCGATTTCTTTTTGACTATGTCGTTTCCAAAATTTCCGCCTAATTCCATAAGCATATTCCGTAAATCTTTAGACTTCAATTATTTCATCACTTTGTTAAAGTAGGGTTTGTTTTAAACAAATTTTAAAAACAATAAAACAATTTATATTTTTGCAAAGCACTTTACCTCTAACAAATATCGAATTATGTGGATTATGGCGTAATCATTTAAAAATTTCTATAACACCAGCCAATTTTCGAAAAGCATCCTCCATTCATCAACCAAAATAATATCCGAATTGTGAATTAGCAATAGTAAATTCACCAATAATAATAACAAAGTAAAAAGTTTAGGGGCCGACAAACAGCTGAGGTCATCGCCGACTCGCGCGTTTTTAGTTCATTTTCTTAACAAGAAATTGGAAAAGTACGCATGAAAGACCAGAAATTGAAGTACCAGAACCTACAGCTTTTTGAGCGTCTATTCTGAAACTACGCTTTTTGTATTGTATGAACACTATGTCGATATCGTAAAATGCTGCCCCTTTGTACCCCATGATGTCAAATAAAAAAATAATTATTCAGAAATCGTGAGATGCGGTCTGGTGTGATGTAACTTTCAGAAAAACATTTTCTTTATCGTGCCAACGTTTCGATCTTTATTGAGATCATCTTCAGGGCTCAAAGTGTTTGTCTTCTGTGTAATTGTGCCATTCTTGCGTGTCGTGTTGAGAGTGCCGAGAAACGTTACGAAAAATTATCGATTAACCGTCACTAATCACCACACATAAAAAAATAATACGTACATACATGCATATATATTCATATACATATACATAGGAAGATATGGACCCCACCCGTCCTAACTATCCTCTCTTATTGATTTTAAAATTCATTGTTATGTTTTTTCATGGTAGTGAGTTCTGTGTATCTATGAAAGTAGTTAACCCTCTGGTAAAGCCAGTATTGCGTGTGCCATGACCATCCTTTTTTAACTACTATATTCTTCACCAGAAACATGGAAGTCTTGTTGCATTCACTCCCCCAGGGTTCTCGATATTCGTCGAGGTTAAGCAACCCCTTCCTTTCACATTAATAAATTACATTCATTCTAAGAAATTATATAAATTAAATTAAAAATATTTATTCGTTGGGTGTTAAAGTAAAGAATTATTTGTTTAATCAAACGTTTTATTCAATATAAGACTATGAAGACGGATTTCATTGTTTGGAAAGACATCTATGTATAGTATAATCTAGACGAAGCCATTAAAGAAAGCGTTTTTCAAGAAAATATCATTGCTGGTTTTAATATCGATGTGATTTTTCTGTAAGTCAGTTTTGCCCTATGAAGGGTTTCAGCCGGAAGCATTTGGATGAATTATAGCTCTCAACTTTGTCAATTGTAACCAAGGTGGACTAGTTGATATCGACATTCTGTACAAAACTGGCTTTCCTCTTTTCTCCTTAATCTTATTCTTCGTGAAATAAAGAAAACTAAACAATATCCCTTATTGTTAGTACGAGAAGTATTTTAGTAATTTTTTTTTTTAGTTTTTGAAAGAAGAAGAAAGCTTGTTCTGATCTTGGTGTCATGAAAGATCTGTAACACAAATGGCCAAACGAGACGAAAGAAATCTATGCTGATCAGGCCTCAATAAAGTCTACCCTATTCAAAAATCTAGATGTTGGACATTTCAAACGGATTCTTTTAATATCGAAACGGCAAACAAATCCACCATCAGATTATATGAGCTAATCCCCACGATCAACCAACAGACGAACCAAACCAGATTAATAAAAGACGAAAAAACCTAATATTTGCGCGCGGGGCAATATGAAAAGGAGAATAAGCCTAACACGTTGAAATTGAAAAACGATGGAAGATTCAATTTTTCTCGGTGGCATGGTGATATACATGTAATATATTCTTCGCAATATTAGATTTTGTTTTGCGCACCTAGCTAAGCAATTGAAAGGGAATCACAAGTCTAACAAAACTTTTTAACTATCTCCGTATTTTGGAAAATTTTATGCGACGAATATTTTATCATGAACGCAAAAAAATATATAAAAATCGTGGTTGTTTTGGTAATTATTAATTTTTTTTTTTTTAATACATATAAGCTTCTTTAGAAACAATTAAAGTTTACGCATTTAAAAAATATATTTCTTGATTTTTTTTTTAAATAAATGACGAGAAAGGTCAATAAAAGTAAAGAATGCCTAAACGGTAGATTTTTGTTTTTACGGCCAAGAAAATCGAAAAAGAAAACTAATCCCTCCCCCAAAAAAAACCGCCGGTTTTTGTATAAGAAATGGGTTTGAATTTTTTATGATGGATTAAGATTTTGTTTAGAATCTTACCTTTATTATAAATCGGTCTGACTGTGAAATCTGATCAAATATGATGCAGCATTTTTTTTTTCTTAATGTTTTTTACTCGAGGAACACACGAACGAATAAAAACTAAAAACTCAACACCACGTTGGCTTTCGCATTGGAATTTTTATTTCCAAAAACCAAAAATTTGACACGTCGCGCGAACTCGGATCCGTAGAGCGCCGTAAGCTCGCGACCAGGGAGCTTTGAATGGAATGAGACGGGAATCGGGAGCTGTGGATGGAGGGGTTCCGTTGCCAAGTTGGAGGGGATGCTCCAGTCCGCACATCACCTCTTCTCCTTCATGTATTTATGTATTTCCGCCCTGCATTTTTTGCGGTCGAGTTACTCGCATACGACGAACAGTAATTTAATTATCGAGGCACTTTAACGAGCAAAAATCCCAGTCCGCATTGTTCCTGTTTTTATGTTTGCCCTCATTGCTTCATTTCTGCGTTGTTGTTGGAAGAGTATCCTTATTTGTCAATCTGGCTATAATTGCGTGTATATCGTCATATAGATCGCGAATCTACGAATATAATTAATAATATATTACTATATTCATAAGCAAAAACACGAGCTGAGTCATGTAATTTCTACGAAACTGACACTATATTTTATTAGACCCTCTAATCCAAATTCGAACACGTTTCAGTAAGCGGAGAGGAATTTTTCAAATAAATGTTTTATTTCTAGCCTATATGTATAGAAATCCATATTAAAAATTTGTATGTGCTCATATGTTTTTTTCTCCTTCACCACAAACAGTACTGCACGGGAACATGTAAAGAGATATCGGTTAGCACTAAATGCCAGAGATTGCGTTGTTAAGTCAACACGAGTTCTCGGTATGAGAAAGTGTAGGGAGGGCTTGGTCAGTATGGTGAGGATGGATCGAAAACTTGTATGAAACATTTGGACGCGGTAACGGATTAGTTAATTTAACTGCAACAGTTAACATCACTGGCAATTTTTTCTGTATAACCCAATCAGAAAAACTTGGTTCTGCTGAAAGCGGCGTGTACCATCCGACGACACCTTCAATATTATTTCAGTCAGCAGACTTTTAATTTATTTAATCCCTGACTCATTGACTAACCTATCGGCTCTCCTGTGAATTGACTGGCAATATGAGGTCATGTCGCTTGAGCAAAAACGATGGGATTACCATCACGGTAATTCAATTTTAAACGGCTATTTTTTCTTAATAGTTTGGCACCTGAATTTCTTAAGCTGAAAAGCGTTTCTTCACTGCACGAAGCTACCGGCTTATAGCCTGCTGTTTGATAGTCTCTAGCTGCCGCAGCTTGCAGAAGGGCACAGCTGACAACCGTTTTACCGACATCGGTATCTGTCCCAGTTATAAAAAAAAACATTTATTCACGATATAGCATTCCAAAAACAAGCTGATAACGGGAATTTATCACCCATATGCGGATAATACTCGGCAAGCTTAGCTAAGTCATTTTTAGACATCAGCCCGTGCTGCTGACGCCGTTGGGCTAGATAAGTTGCACCGATACTTTTTAAAGATTGCAGAAAACAATCGAATGGAAGGAGAAGTTAAGGTCGTTTCGGATAATAAGGTTAATGTTAAGTTAACGTTAAGTTTAGGTTAACGTAGGGAGAAGTTTTGACAATTTGGCCGTGGATTTTTGAATGGAAGCGCTGGAGTTTGGCTTGGAGGAATCCCCGCAGATCCATTCCATTTATCCAAAACGGTCGCAGTTTTTTCTTGTTAGAGGTTCATTTTTGTCTGTCAAGACAAATTTCGGTACTAAAGGTTTTCTGTTAAGTTGTGTTTAACCCTCGGGGTTTCAAATCGGCTGTCTAGGTACAGTCCTTAGTATCTGACTTGGATGAAAATCGGTATCTCCTTGTTGTTGATGTACGGTGAAGAATCTATATTTTGGTGTTCTTTCAGGCCCGTTACGGTTTTTCAACATCTTTAGTTTTTAATTTTGGTTAAAACCGACCATTAAAGAAGGAACATCTAACAGAATCAGCGAGGATTGGCCGATTAAAATAATCTCAAACGATAACCTTCACCCCTGTCCACTTTTTTCAAAATTCCAGGACATCTTTCGAGTTGCACGAAAACACCTTATTTGGCATATCTATGCATTCATTCTTCAAAAAAGAAACTACTTTTATTGCACGCTTCTGCATTATTGTGGTTATTCGGCTAGTCCAAATAGGCCCAATAATTTCGGAATGTCGTGACTATTTTATCTCACCTTATTCGTTGTAATTAGTGAGAAATAAGGAGAAGATATAAGAAATAATTCTTATAAATTAAAGCAAAATCTGGCATGCAGGAGGACGTAAGTCTTAAACATCCCATTGGGTTAAAGAAGTTCCATGTCCTTAATATGATTTAAAATTTGAAAACCTTTAAAATAAAGTGTTCGATCAAGTCCATCTCACTTTTCTAATTATGCTAAGAACTACATTGTACCTTAATAGGCAATATTTATTCGACTGCTGGTTCTTGTTTGAGTACCTGTCCTCGATAATCTTTTTTTTATTCTGTTGTATAACGGTTGCTCTTACTGTTACTGACCCAGATGCTGTAAGCGCACATGGGATTTAGTAGCATGCTTGACCTTTCCATGCTTGGAGTTGGTTATCTATCTTAGGCGTGCATCTAACGTTAGCCAAAATCAAAATTTTGCTAAGTTGGTGTACTGCCTAGAAAAACTTGTTTATCTTCACATTAAGCGATTCACCGTTATCGTTTTCAACTACGTTTACTATATCAAAACGAAGGCAGTGGTATATCTATTGTACAGCAAGTTCCTGCTAAGTCCCTGTTAACCCCATCTTGGATCAGTGAGAGTTTCAAATTAGCCTGTTTAATACATACGTAACTCTTACGATAAGTTGGGCATTGTTGGTTAGGAAAACATAGTCCAATATATCATATAAATTTTATCCCTTCACTCTGGGAAGGTCTCATCAAAGAAACAAAACTAAATTTGCTATCGTTTTCTTTCCTATTCTATAATTTTTACATATTAGTATTTCCTGAAGAAAGAAAAAAATAATAACAATGCATTGATGACTAGGTTTATCTGATTTTGAACTCGTAAAGATATCTGGATCTTGCATATATGTGGGAGATATGTCAGTCGGAAGGCATCGCTAAACTACCAAAGCTAAATATATACATTTGAACCCGAGGGCGAAATCCCGCCCAAATCAATTTTGACGTTAGATCAAGGTTCAAACTTGTCAATGATTATTTCAAGCTAATTATTTCGTTCATCAGCGACATATTAAGAAATATTTTTCCTGGTTTAACACTAATCGAAAGAGTACATGTCAATTCTTTGACATTGTGTCATGAATAAATAAAATTGATTCGGTACATCAATATATAATAATAATAACAAATTCAAAGTTAACTTTTTTTAAATACTAATTTTTGGTCAAATGCCCTAAAACAAGTCGAAATTATTTTCATTCAAAACGACTTACTCATGGCTGCAAGGAACGATTTTAAGAAGTTTAGATTTTAAAAAACACTGACAAATACAACCTGTTTTTGACCAAATAAAAATTTAATTGCAGTTGTCAGAGGTGTAATAAAATATGTACTCTCAATGAAGGAAATAAACATATCGGACACTTATGCCTAGATGTAACTTCCGCGTGTCAACCTCGCATGGCCTATTTTTAGTCGGGTGAGTATGGTCCCTTTTCGATTCAGGCTCGATGTGGGCCACCCATCGCTTTTGCTTCGGGACGACTTCTCTGCCGATCTGGCTGACCGACGCTTCCAATTATTTTTAATCATGTTTTTAATTGCGTATTTAGTGCCATAGGGCCGGATCGCGGTTGTCAGGTCGGGGGCTTATGTGTTCCGGCCTTTAGCCTTTCACCGCCCGCTTTTCGTTACTCTGCAGGAATATACGTTCGGCGACCGAGAAAACTACCATCGTTTTTCCTCGATGCTGCAGTTCCGAGTCTTTCTCAGCCAAGGACACGACGATACCAAATACCATTCTCGCAATACACGGCACTCGCCACACCCATCCGTGAAGACGAGGTGAAAACCGACACACTTTCCAAGAACTGAGCTCGGTCTCTTGTCGGATTAGTAAGAAAGCATGCATATCCAATACAGACATAAATAAAAAGTTTTTTTTCTGCATTAGTTCGTACGCCTCCGTCTCCAGCTGTTTGTTATATAAACCATTCTTGTAGTCCCCCAATTTAATCCTTATTCAGTGGTGTTATTTTAAAAAAGTATTTTAAAAAACGCTTCTTTAAAACCTAGGTTTTAATTTTGCATGCCTAGAATATTTACGTAACAACTTACTCTCGAATATATAACAGCAGAATGTATGGATTCTAGGGATTTCAGATATTAAATACAGATAGCAACCACTTGTTTCTAACCATATTTAATAAAACTTCTCAAATGAATAATAAAATATGTACGGAGCAGTTGGATAAACAATTTGAAGCACAAAAAACAGCTTGCATAGAAGTCGTAAAATTGTTTTGTAGTCTTTTCTTCGAATGTATTTCAATTTATAATCCTTTTGGTACAGTGGTAGGGTATTTAAACGACATTTTTTACTTCATATTATTTATTCAGTGGCAATACTTACCGATTTGTGTTTGCTGGTGAAACTAAACCTTTCCAAAATAACCAATATTGAAGGATAATATTCCGTATAATGGATTGTTGCGCTTCGAGAAGTTTATTTAATAATAGTATTCATTTCAATTAAGAGAGAAAAAAGATACACAATCCACAGAAAAGCCTTTGTGAATTTAAACTCAATGAAACTTTTGAAAGAAGTCGTATAATTTTATCCAGGTCGTATCTCTCCCTTAAGTCTTTAATAAATCCTGCGGATCCAAACCATTTGTACTCGCTATTTACGACGTGACTGATTTTCCTTTTCTAATGGAAGATCATCCTCCAGCTCAGGTTTGCACTCATCTATCCGAATGACCTTATACATTTTCCTTATCATTCATTACTTATGTATTTTAAACGAATTGAACAGAAAAGTTTTTTTTCAGCCTTATGAATGTAATTAGAAAAAAGAAAACAATGTACAAAAATGCTCAGATAATTAGGATGATATGTAATATAATTACTATTCTTCAAAAAATTAGTAATTCTTCCTTAATATCACAAATATTTTTAATGACACTAAGCCACTGGATAATTCAATCTTTTTTAGTTTGCTTGAATATCCGCCGTAGTCACCCACAATTGTATTTTTGCGCCATTTCACGGCCAATCGTTTTGCCCTTTTGTAAATTTACTCGTATTTTTAAGTATTAATAATGTATTTCTAAAACGATGATTTTTGTGTATACAGAAAGAGAGAGTGAGGAGGGAGAGAGAAATGAATTTATTTGTTGAACATTTAATACATTATTCTGAGATTTATACATGACAAAACATACACAAAAACAGATTTATGCAAATTAAAGGTAGCAGAATATATTCAGTTTATTTGAATATTGATTTTATGTAATTTTTGAAATAATTAGTTTATTAGTATATCACTTTTAAAAATTTCTCTTTTTTAGTAATATATGTTTAAAAAAATTAAATTTGTCAAAAGAGGGAATGAGATTTACAACAATTTTATTTTGGTACATGAAACTTAATCGTACATTATTTGCATTGTTGTAATGTATGGAAGTGTTTACTTTAAGAACAATAAATTTTATTAATACATTTTGTTCTTATAGGGTAATTGAAGTCCATAATGGGTAAATTTGTTGATGTTTATGCTCATACGAAGACAAGAATACATCAAAAATAATTGTTTGTCTATTAACACTTTAAAACCAATGTAGAGTTGTTTTGTGTTGTTCCATCTATATTTATTTAGAAAACTTTGATTAAAGAATTTTTAGCAATAATTATTGGAGAAATTGTAGATTTTTTGGTACCATCCCAAACTAAGACCCCTTATGTTATCAACAGGGCATAATTTTTTTTTTATTGGCCTTATGATCTTGCATATTAGCCATGGTACGAATTCTTGTGTGTTCAAATTGGGGGTTATCGGGCAAAAAGGGCCAGAGGCGACGGTGGGAATCGAACCCACGACCGCGGCGTGAGAGTCTCTCAAGCTAACCACTCGGCTACCGCGGTCCCCCATGATATAATTAAACAGACCTCATTAAATTTGGCTGAAGAATATTTCTTAAATTTTAAATTTGTAAAGTAACTTTTTTACCAAGGCATCTATATGAGACTTAAAGTTAAATTCACTATCAAAAATTATTCCCAAATATTTAACCTGTTCAGAAAAGGGTATAATCGGACAATTACAGTTAAATGATTTTACACAAGAAAGCAATGCTATGTTTTCATTTAAGTTGTTTTGATTTGAGAGTCTAAATTTAATGATTTTATTTTCAAATGTATTTAAAGTAAAAAATTTCTATCTAAACATTTTTTAATTATTATTACTTCATATATTTGTTACTATATCAACACAAAACTTGCCGGAAAAAAGTTTATCTGTACCATCATGGAATCTCAATATTTTACCAGAAAGTTTTAGTTTAAAGACGTAAATTAGAAATAGTACTGGCCCTAAAACACTTCCCTGTGGAACTCCGCAATTAATGTAAGTGGATTGTTAAAAGTTAAACGAGCAGGTCTTTGTCAAAAATCAATAAGACAATAAAGGAAAAATCGCTGGACACAGACTTTTGACAAATTACAGAAAAAGAGCTCACGCATGAACACTGGTAAATCTTTTTGTTTGTATGCTTTCGTATGTCTTGTTATTCTTGAAAAAGTGTGAAGAGAAAGACCGAATTTTCCATTTTAGGTAGAGGACCGTTAATGATCACAAGATCTTCATTAGCCCATAAAATATACCACTACTGCTACCGTAAAACAACCATCATTTGTAAAACATATAAATCGGATTCTTTATGTGAGAAAAACTACATAAAAGTGGGTCGCAGCATGGAATGTTCCAAAAGCATTGATCGCCCATTAAGGAATTCCGTATATTAAAAAGAAAAAGTTTTTTCAATATTGCGATCGGGCATGAAAGTCGAACAAACTTTTTCAAATGTATTCTAGCAAATAAGGACAAACTCAAACTTATAATAAAGCAATGATGTAATAAATAAATGTTGTTTTTAGGTCAAACGAATCGTTACAGTGAGTCGAACCGATACCATGTCGCATAGGTCATTAGTCAATTTTCTTTCAACTAAAACTCCCTTATCAATAAACGGTTGGTTGGTTACGATTTTCTTATAAAAACTGAAATATTAAATTTGTCAGACTTAAACTATGATTAATTTGAAATTAAACTTAACTAATGATTAAAATACAATTCTTCATCTTAGTTTTAAGTTCTAATTTAATTTAAAAAGGAAATAAAATTCAAGAGCTACTAAAATTGATATGTGTAATAGTATTTACGTTAGGATGTAGAATTGACAAATAAATGTATAGTATTTTTACCAATTTCGCAAGTCTTGAAGAAAATATTAATTTTGAAAATTCATTAATAAAACTTTAAAAATAAAAATTTAACTAACATTTCAACCAAGTAAAATTTCTACATATTATAATTGCAATAGCAAATTGTTTTTTGGGCGTCGTGTTTAAAATTAGTTTCAGAATCAAACCGAAGCCTAAAAATTGGCCAAGTTTACGTTATTTTCTAACAGAATTAACTAACGCTAAAAAAAATTTATTTAAGAAAATTTTAAAATTTTATAAGGAATTGTTAAAATCAAAAGTCACTTTGTTAAGACAAGGTGCAATGTTGTAGATTAGTCTGGTAGAAACTTTAGCTGATTGGAGGCTCCAAAGTTTAATTACAATAGCTTCAAACAAAACGCGTCTGACAAGTGATAAACAGCTAAATACTATAAATGGACTGCATTCGCTCGGAATGTATTTTGTTCGACGATATACAGGCTAATCGGTTCGTCATACTGACAGAAAACTTGTATTTTCTCCACTTTAACATAACTTTCCCAAACAACAATTTTAGATTTACCATCCAATTTTGTACTAAGTTACCAGTCTACTTACAAAATAACTGTACAAACAATTAATTTGCGAAATGGTAATTTTGGATCAACTTCTTTAAACTGTTGCTCGCTTACATCAGGTTTGTTAAAATGTCAAACCAACTAAAGTTTCAACCTTTTATGAGCTTTTCAATGGTCCAAGCAATATACACCTAAGATATCATAAACTGCACAAATGTGTGGTGATTTGTGACCGTTAGTCGATGATTATTCGGAAATCGTGAGATGCGGTCTGGTGTGATGTAGGTTTCAGAAAAACATTTTCTTTATCGTGCCAACGTTTTGATCTTTATTGAGTTCATCTTCAGAGCCTGGGATTTACAAATATTGTTTAAATTTAACAAATACAAGTAGGATGTGGAAAAAAGTGAATTTATACAATGCAAAATATATTTTTTATATTCAATCAAAGTATTTCTACTCACTCAAAGTCTTTGTTTTCTCTAATTGTGCCATTCTTGCATATCGTGTGAGAGTGCTAGTTATACCACAACTTCCTTTTACATTACCCTTCCACAATACGTATATGATATATTGACAGCAGTTCCCACTGATCAAATTCAAACTTCATTAGATACAATCAATAGCTTTCACCCACGCCTACAATTTACACATGAAATCGAAAACAACAACAAAAATACCATTTTTAGATACACTCGTAATAAAACAACCAGATGGCACGTTAATCACAGATTGGTATCAAAAACCAAGAAACACAGATCGCTACGTAAACTTTACATCCCACCATCTTCTCCATACAATAATAAACACGGCCAAAGGGTTACTTCACAGAATTATTACCCTAAGCCATGACTCATTTCATCACAAGAACATAAAGATACAAATAGATCCTCCATAACCCTAAAAACATAATCAACAGAATAATCAACAACTACAACTCAACACAAACACCATCCACTATTACTAATAATACTACTTTAAATCTATCAAATACAGACAAACCAACATACATTTCCATGCCGTTCATTTACGGCCTATCACATAAATTAAACACATTTCTCTCTTCTGGCAACTTTCAAAGCTTTCAAAACTATAAAACAATTCACACAGTTTTTTCCAAAATTAAAGATACCACACCAGTAACAAATAATTCTGACGTAATTTACAAAATCAATTGTTTAAATTGTCCAGCAACTTTCATCGGTCTTACATCCCAATATCTGGACAAGAGAGTAAAACAACATATCTGTGATTGCAAAAATCCAAGCAAAATCCTACAGCACTCGCTACCCACCATTTTGAACACAAACATAATTTCGACCTCAACAATCCAAAAATATTACACACAGAACAAAACAATCATAAACGTAACGTTTTAGAAATGGTTTACATCAACAGAGATAAACACAGCATCAATTACAGAACAGACACTCGGTCGCAGCTACGCCAATACCATTGGTAAAATTCAATAACGATACGTACATATATCATCATCACATCACACAAAACATATAATATAACATATAAAACAATCATCACATTCCACACACCAAACATTTCTACATAGTCTAATTCTTTCCTTTCTCTAATCATCTCCGTCTATATAATCCTGAAAGGATAATCTGGCCGAACCATTACCCACGTTTTTCCCATTTTTGGCTCTTTTTGCCTCAACGAACCCGACTCCTCATATAAAAATTTCTTTCTAACCCGACTTCCTTCCTCACCCCTTCAAAATCCAACGTACATAAACAAAAAACATGAAAATCTCACTGGCACTCTCAACTCGACACCCAATAATGACATTTCTACACAGAAAACAAACACTTTGAGTGAGTAAAAATACTTTGATTGAATGTAAAATGCTCTAGCATTGTATAAATTCATTCTTTTTTTTTAATCTAAAATTGATTAAATTCATTTTTTCACATCCTACATGTATTTGTAAAATTTAAACTATGTTTTTATATCTCAGGCACTGAAGATGATTTCAATAAAGATCGAAACGTTGGCACGATAAAGAAAATGTTTTTCCAAAACCTCCATCACACCAGATCGCATCTCACGATCTCCAAATAATCATTGGTTATCGGTCTCTGAAAACCACACATTCCTCATTTTGTAAACAAACACATTTTCTCGTCTTTTGTCCATTTTTATCTAGTTGTATTCTTTTTAACCATGGAAAGACTGGTTTTTGATTTACACTGCGATTTACACTGAAGGACGAACTGGACTCCATATTGTTGAAGGCCACCTCACGGTCCGTTATGTCCCCAGAAATTCTCGAGGAATACATCCTTCACACCACGGATCTCATTGGCAGGGATTTTCCATTTCTGGATCACAATGCCAGACCTCATAGAGGCAGAGTCATCCTTGTTTAGAAAACCTAGGAATTCCCACCTTTCCTTGGACCAGAAGTTCGCAATATTATTGTGAGAATGAGTCATCGAGGTCACGGGCAAGTGGATATCGCAGAGGCAAACGATGTTTCCAGACGTCTTCTCGATCTTCAGCCGAATTCCGAGAGACTGGAAGTGCCAATAGGAGTCCTGATAGTGGATCTAAGCGCATTACGATGCTAAGGGAGGATAAAAATGTTGTCATTGTTGCAAGACGTAACTCTTTCCATATTGTCCTGACCTAAATGAAATAACAGATGTTTTGGCAAGGCCTTTATCAACACAAACGATTACAAATCGTTTATGGGAAGTTGGCCTCACATCGTATGCCATTTTGAGACGACCTGTAGCAATATCCCGCCATCACCAATTCAGGAGAATATAGTGCACCGAGCGCCTAGAAGAGACCACCAATTGGAATGCTGTTATGTTTACCGATGAGTAGCGTTTCTGTCTGTATAGTGGTAGCAGGAGGTGAAGAGACCGACAACAGGGTATGCGAATAATGCTCCAGTTCGTGCTCCATTCAGTTTGGACATGGCCGTGTAATGGCCTGGGATTTACACGGGAGGACGAACTGGACTCCATATTGTTGAAGGCCACCTCACGGCAGTCCGTTATGTCCCTAGAAATTATCGAGGAATACATCCTTCACACCAGGGATCTCATTGGCAGGGATTTTCGATTTCTGGATCACAATGCCAGACCTCATAGAGGCAGAGTCATCTATGTTTAGAAAACCTAGGAATTTCCCACCTTCCCTTCCCTCATTGTCTTCAGACCTCAATCCCATCGAGCAAATGTGGGATGCATTCCAGAGAAGGCTTTTCGATCACCATCCACAGTTGATCTGAAACAACTAAGTGCAGCGTTGCAACATCCATGGAGTGAAATTCCTTATGAAATTAGTGACAGTCTTATGAACAGTATGCCTAACAGGTCCACAGAGGTTTGGTTAACAGAGGGCATTATGCACGGTATTAATTGTTTAAAAAAATTATTTCGTCCAATAAACAAAATTACGGAATTAAAACATTTTATTTTATTTTTCAAAATCCCTTAATTAATTTTCCTTCAGTAAAAACATAATAATTTAAAATCAATTTTAATGTAATTTATAATAAAGATTAAATAAAAATGCTAGAGAAAATAAATATGTACCACAAAATTGCTCTTTCCTCGTGACCATCTATCTTAACTCACTCAATTGCATAAAAGAGAGTTCCAGTACTGGCTCCCAACTGCTTCCAGGTATGACAGATTTGTACACAACTATACTATTTCCCCAATGTATATTTTTATACAGATACATATAAATAAATTGATTTTTTATCAAAAACAAAGGAATTCCAATATGAAATTTTACTCCTCATTATGTTTATATTATTTATTTTCACTTTAAAAGAATCTAAACATAGTGTCATTGACTGTGAATATGTTGATTGTTTTAATAGTTATTTTTCTTGTGAAAAGTTTTGGGTTTCGTAAATGATCAGTACAGTAATTTTCAATTTATATTCAGCATTTAATCAAAATACAAAAAGAGGAATTGCAAACTCAAATTTGCATTTCGCAAGAGCCTCAACTTTTGAACTTGGCATCATGTCATTCCCACACTTACAGAGACAGTAGCCGTGTTAGAAATGATCTGGTTCGGATTGTTGAAGAAAAAACGTAATAATTTCTAATAAATTTTAATGCAATTTATAATTTAAAAAAATAAAAATGCTAGGTAAAATAAATACTACAAAATTGGCAATGTCCCTATTCATTTTTGAGCAGTTTATATGCTTACTATTGATTTTGGTACGTGTGTGAGTAATCCATATCGTTTGTTAAGTTCTTGTCGTTAATCTTGTACGTGGGTTCATTAAGTCCATCTCCGGTCCAGGAGTTTTATTGCGTTTGGCAGATAGGATGTTTCTGGTTAATTGAAAAAAAAAAAATTTGAATTTATAAATTGATTGTATTCATTTATGTTAATATCAATTCTCATCTTTTGAACCCTATTGTTTCGGCCTAATAAGAAAACAAAAAACTGTATTTCTATGTCATCATGTCATTAATGATAATTTTATTCCAATTACCCAATGAAAGTTTTAAACTGAAACTGCAATACTTGTTACGCAAGTAATGATTAACAAATTATATCAAATAATTACAATTAATTTCTAATTAAATAATTAACTATGATTGTTATCGTTTTTATTTTTGTTCATATTTCAACAATAAATACGTTTTTTATGATTATCCACATTTGAGAGAAAAAATAGCAAGGAAACGTTTCAATAGTATTATTTGAAGAATTTACTTGGTTTAAAAAATTGTACTTTTGATTTGGATTTAAATAAGTTCAGATCTACACATGTGTATAGATATACATATACGAATTTAAAGAGTTGAGCTTTCCGCAGTCCACGTTTTGTAATTTACAATAAATTATCGGCAGGCTCGATAATCACTCACCCCGAGTGTTGGCAGTGCGGAGTCAGACCTCGGTTTTATCCGTCCAGCCATCAAGGTTGGGCTCCGGATGTTGTCAGCAGCTAGGTTAATTCAGCACGGAACGCGGCCAGTTCATTAATCCAAACCCATTCACACTTTCACTCATTCATTAATACATTCTATCCTATTTGTATACCATTCACTCAATTAGGGTGGTGGAGTACTCGATATTCCTCCATCACCCATTACACATTTTAGGGGTATTCACGATCTTTGTGTTAACCCTGTTAACTGTGTTAGGTCCTGTTGGATCGAGAAAAATGACCTGACCGCTCCTCATTATTTCAACGACTTACACTATACATTGTTAAAAATAGCGAATCCTCGAGGTAAACTACTTCTCCTGCTGTTAGAATGACCCGGTTGATCGTATCAATGATTCTGACTGCGTGATCATGATAACCCAAAATCGGCTTCGTGAGACACTTCGGTAGATAAGGAGGAGGTCGATCATGAACAACCAGCGCAGGAAAGGGTCGCTTCATAGTCATCGACTTCAAAGAAATAGGGTTTTGACGGTAACATCTCTCCAAAATCGCTTTTTCATTACAAGATTTGTGTTGCAGACTAAACGGTCAGAAACCGGCATCGTACTCTAGTGATTTAAGATTGGGAGTAAGATGTTATACCTGCGTTGAAGAGTAGAAAAAATCAGATTGGAATGGGTACACGAAAATTGGCCACGGTAATGACTGGAGAAGGAGAGCTATTCCCAAGCCGATGTAAACGTTCATGCGTATGGAAGTGGCTCTCTTTCGAGTGTGATGGAATTTATATACATCGCGAAATTCCGCTTGTCTTTCTCGGAAACAAAATGATGACTACTTGATTAACATCATCATGATTGATTTTAAACGAGGTTTTCAAAGCTAATGCAATCACGATAATAGGGGTATGCACGATCTTTTGTTAACCCTGTTAACTCTGTTAGGTCCTGTTAGATCGAGAAAAATAATGACGTAGACTTGTAAGAATCGACTAGTTAACATTGCTCGATCTAAAAGGCCAGGACCAATGTTAGATGTTGGGTCGAAAATGTAGTCACATTGCTATCCGTTATGGCGTAGGTAACCAACATGGCAGCCATGAATTTAACAGCTGTTTTTTGTTTACACGTATTTTTATTCTTAAATACGCATTAATTAAATCTGACTAATACATTTCTTTTGTTAATTTCTGATTTGTCCCTATTCTCTCATTCATAGTAGATACGTCCTCTAAGTTGTAGGCTGTTAGACGTTAGTATACAAGGCAGGTCTGTCGACACTATTTGAAGCGTGTCATTTGTTAGTACTTTTCGAGTGCATAGATAGCATTTTGAATGGAAGAGTTGATTAATTTTCCTTTTTACTGACCTCTGGCATCTTACAATTTAACACAAAACAAAACCAAAACTAACAAAAACTTTCAAGGACTGTTACAGCTTTATTTTTGTTTCTACCAGTCGCCACGCGCAGCATTGCGGAAAAATTAACGTCTAACATGCTAAGAAAAGAAGGGGGCAGATATTACTGGACTTTTCTATATTCAAGTTAACACGAGTTAACATCTTATAAACATCGTGAATACCCGTATTATACAACTAAACTAATTGAGGGGCGATGGGGTACTCAATATTCCGCCATCACACGTATTGGACATAAACAATCCAAGAACCTTCTAGCAAACTCGGGAAAGAAAGAACTGAAGGCATCAAAGGAAGCAGAACAAAAGTCGAATCCTAACAGGACAATCACTCACTTAGGTGGTGGATCTATCGATATTCCTCCATCACACTTTACACCTGTTATATAAACTAACATAATTGAGGGCAATGAGGTTCTCAATGTTCCGCCATCACTACACCCCCGACAATGAAATTCACGCATTGCACATAAACGATCCTAGAACCTTCTAGCAAGCTTGAGAAAGAAACAACAGAATGCATCAAAGGAAGCAGAAAAAAGTCGCATCCTGATAGGTATCACTCAGTTAGGGTGGTGGATCTATCGATATTCCTCCATTACACTTTACACCTATTATATAAACTAACATAATTGTGGGGCAATGTGGTACTCAATATTCCGCCATCACTATACAATCACTCCAATAATTATATTCACTCTCAACACACTCTAGGGACGAGGAATTATCACACATAGGACGCACCCAGCAACTTTTCACTACATGCCGGTCACATACGCGGGCTTTGGCACAAAGGAAAGTTACCGTGGGGGGTCAACCTCGCTTGTGTCTACAGGTCGGGTCCTCTGAGAGCCTATCGATATCGTGCTTTTGATACGTGCAAGCTTCTGTGGCGACCCGACCCACTGACGCTGCCACCTTCTTTCAATAATTTTGTTGTGACAATTTTAAATTTATATCATTCCTATTTTTTAACTTTTTTGTTGGTAATAAGAAAATAAAATATTAATTTAGGAGTGAAGTTCTGGAATAAATCTAAATTAAACTGGCCGGTTATAAAAGTAATTAATGTTTAATTGATTTGCATCCTTGAATGAATAATTGCAAGTTCATTGTTTGTTAATTTTTTTAATTCAACACTGTGCCTCGTCCCTCAGGTTTATTATTGTATGTATTTTTATATTTCATCCACATCAACCGGAATACTTTTAGTTGACGTTTGTATTTCATGTTATTCATCCATACAATTTTTCCCAGTTTGCCTGCAAGTACATTTGTAAAATGTTGGTTCACTTTTGATTAAACATGTCAAAATTATAAATAGTGAGAGTTGTAAGTAAACTTTGACTCATGAAACATCGATGTCATTGTGTCAAAAGCAAATTCAATTTAAAAGAATTTAAAATGGATTATCTTGTCATCAACGATTGAAAATTCAATGTGTCATATGCAAACACATCAACGCATTAAATTGTTTTTAGT
Organism: Cimex lectularius; assembly: GCF_000648675.2. Lineage (NCBI taxonomy): Eukaryota > Metazoa > Arthropoda > Insecta > Hemiptera > Cimicidae > Cimex > Cimex lectularius. The sequence goes on along the minus strand of NW_019392909.1, from coordinate 125,183 downwards.
GCTATCATGATATGACGACTTTAATAATAAATTTTGAACTTAACTGCATCAACGTTACAAAAAATATAAAACAAACAAACAAAAGTTTATCTATAACTAAACATGTCCCATTTTATTTTCCAACATATCTAAAAGACACACAACATGCTCAATAAATAATTAACCATTCTTTTTTTTTTAAAGACCCTCGTTTATTATTTTTATGTCCTGGACCTGTGGCATAATTTGACGCATTGCTCCCTTGGGAGGATGATTTATCACGAAGACACTCCATTTCACGTTTCAACGAGGAACCTGAGAACACATTTACACGAATCTATAAAATTTTAATTGGGGTGGTTAAAACGGACGTTAGTCACAAAGTTAAAAGGTTATTAACAACCATGGTGCCATAAATTATCCTCAATGAAATGAATTTTTGCACAATTTGCACGGTTTCGTAGAGAACGGATACATATAGAAAGTATTTAGGCATTACGAAAAGTAAGGAATCTAATTAAATTTTCCACTCTCTTGCTTTAAAGAACCTACAGAAAGGGAGTCGAGGATAGAAACTGTGAAGACCTTTCAATGAAATTGATACTCAACGAATGAAAACAAAGAAAAGAACCAAGGGTAACTTGATAAGGTCTCTTCTTCCCATCTATCTTGAAAGAATTTACAGAAAAATAGGGTATCAAAAGAGTACGCATTTGTTACAAAAAATAGAAAGATTGTTAAACCGTCATGTTTAATGTATTTGTTTTGTATTAATGTATAATTAATTTTATAAAACACTCACACTCGACGACGAAAGTGTAAGTGTTAAAGGAACAATTCCACACTTATGAGCAGGGAAAAGCATTGAAGGTGAAAAGCGTTATTTTCTAAATATGATGCAAGACGTAGAATGTAATATTCGAGGTTGTAATATACTGCGCCCATTGAGAGCTGTATCACCCGTTCTGTACCTATAGCGGCACCGGTAGACCTAATTCATCAAGAAATTTAATTAGTAGGCCTCGTTTCAGAGGTTGAATTTCTTGTACGGTAACATCGTACATCCCAAAACACTTCCACCTGCGTGGAAACGAGGCATGTGTGTTGTTAGTAGATGTTTTGCTGCATGCAATCCATTCTGTTGCTTTTTTCCAAACTTGTTGTTGTGTTTGTGTTCAAAGTGTGAATTCCACTGTTTCTTATTTTCATTCTGTGTTTTTATCTAAGGTACTGATTGTTAGTTTGAACTCCTGTGCCACAGCAGTGGTCAGAAACAGTATAGCAGCACCCTTGCTTTCATGGGCACTCGTCTCTCATTTCCCTTTACTCCTACATGTACTGGGACCCAGCAGAGAATAACTTTATTTTTCATACCTCAATCAAGTTTAGTTTTCCTTCCCTAAATTAAATCTATTTAACTGGTCACGCTTTGGCTTTGTTTTACTTCGATCGATTTGGTATCGAGAAACTTGTAAGTTGATGTTTAATTTTAAGTAGATTTCTTTCACAAATTTAGCGCTTTCTAGCGGCCATATTTTTGATCGCATTGCAATAAAATTTGGCAGGGTGGTAAAGAATCCTATAAGGACGGTTGGGATTGTTTTTCAGCCAAATCGACTGGGGGGCAATAGTAAAAAATTAGATAAAAATTTTTACCATTTTTGCGATTTCTCCCGCACAACAACCAGCTCGGTTTGTTAACTTCACTTCCTTCTAGCTACGCCCCTCATTATTGGATTTTCACATTTTTGGAATCTTCCTGTAACTTTTATGCTCAGTTTGGCTCAAATCCAAGCAGTATTTTAAAAGTTACCATAATGTGAAAAAAATCCCATTTTTAATCAGGATTTTTTCTCAAATGCAGTACTTTTAAACCTAATTTCTTTCGTTCAAAAGATTAAATTAATTTCTTTTTTATAATACAATGAAACCGTAAGCGTTTCTTAATTTTTTGTTACAAATATGTCAAGATTTCTTTTAAATTAACAAAGAAATCCGGTAAAAAGCAAAAGTCCTTAAAATTGTGTATATTCTTTTCAATTAATTAAGGTTTTGTTGAGACAAAAAATGACAGTGTCACAAGCGGGATTCGAACCCACGACCTTCGGATAAATACGCTGCTCTACCACTTGAGCTATCGTGACTTCGATCCTCTCGGACACGGACTTTCCATCTCAACCTATAACCGTTTGAATTTTCCACCTTTTTGCAATTTTCATGAAATTTCACCTCATTTTTTGAAAATGGCAAAAGAAGGAAATTTCAAACGGTTGTAGGTTGAGATGGAGAGTTGGTGTCCCAGTGGAAGGAAGTCACGATAGCTCAAGTGGTAGAGCAGCGGCGAATTGAGCCGAAGGTCGTGGGTTCGAATCCCACTCGTGACATTGGCTTTTTTGTCTCGACCAAGACCTTAATTAATTGAAAAGAATTTATTTGGTCAAGCGCACCACGAAACCTAATAAAATTGTGTATATATTAATAACTGTGGTGTAGCCAGTACAGGTCTTTCCCCGTAAATCTTCCATTGTTACCAAAAAATAATAACGAAGTAACGCGAGAAAATAATTAATTAAATAACTTAAATAAAATTTCAAATTAGGTAGTAAACTACCAATTGTTTTATTTTCACTATTTTCAGTGGTCTAGGTCTAATTTAATTTAACCCAACTATTAATAAAAAACAAAAACACTTGATTAATTTTTTATCTTATTGCAATATGTTTATGATGTTACGTTTTCTATAAAATAAATAATAACATATGCACCGCTGGATTGTTTCCGCAAAAGAAGTTCTTACTCCTTACTGGCACGAGGGTTTTTCTTGTTCGTTTATGTTTATGCTAAAAAATTACATTCCAGACCATGATTTTTGTGATTAGACATGTCCTTCTGGTGCTTTTTTGATTTCTGCCTCTAATCTTCATATTCGATCTTTCGATGGGCTAACCTCTAAGTTGGTGATTAATTTTTTATATTCGCTAATGTTGGTGACTAAAAACATTTACATTGCAAACTATGACGGAAGAACATAGTTGAAATATTTGAAAAATATGTTCCTTTTTGAAATTAAAGTCTTGGAACTTTTAAATCAAGTTATTTTTTCAGTTTTCCCTTTGAAGGAGGAGAAAGTATTGCGTTAGGCCGAAAAACGATGTGTATAGTTTTCTCTGGATTGGCACGTTTTTAGGTACCCTGTGCCTTACAAATTCTAAATTTTTACCCCCCCCCCAATGACAAACCAGGATCCGCCCTTAGAACTGCGTACATCAATGGTATGATTTACAATGCAAATTTACACTTGTAGCACAGCCTTCTCATGGGTTCTCCGTATTTGTTTCCAGGACCGAACACTCCCGCTACCTTCTTGCTATCTCGATCCAACAGAGTAAAATCTTCTGGTGTCGTCCTCAACGAAGGGGTCTTTCCGTACTTCCCGTTTGGTAAGTCTTACATCAGTCCGGAAATTTAGCTTGAATTGACACATCCTATTAATGTCATCCCTTGGGCCATGTGTATCGGATGTTCCTTCATTACGCTGTTATTACCTCGAGTTGTACTTACCTACATTATTACCTTGTCTTGTTCCCGAGAATAGCTCTAAGAATTTGACGACTGAAATTTAAGGATAAATTGTATTTTACTATCCTACGCATTTTTTTGGTACAACTCCAAAAATCAAACCACCAGAAACAAGATTTTCAGAAAAACTAACAAAGAAGAGATTAACTATTCAAAATTTATTCACTACGATCCAATTTTAAACGCAGGTGCGAGATTTATCACTGTTATTTACTTTAAACTTTAATCCATTAAAACGGACCAAATATTGTTGTAATATAATCAGTGGAGAATTGTCTAAGAGATAATTAAAAATATTTAGGATGGCCACTTTTTTGCCTCCCAGTTATAGCATGGAGGTTAAATGAACCCAAATTTAGATATGTTATAAAAGGAACACGTACAAAGCCTTCGAATTGACGTAATTCCAAATTAATATTTGTTATCTTTATAACTATTTTTATATTAAAGTGTCTTAAGAGGTTAACGTTAGAAGATACTGAAGGACAAATTTAAGGCACCACTCAATTTATTTACTTTAAAATTAAATTAATTATCGCTCTAGATCACATTAGGTATAGGTAATTAAGATCTATTGTAGTCAAAATAAACAGCAAACAATGTTTTGTTTACTTATATTAATAATATATACTTATATTAATCCAATTGCTCAAATATTAGCTTTATGCCTTTCTTTTCCGCTACGCCTATAGAGAACACTTTTAATTAATAATTTTCCTTCGTGGATTTCAGGTGATATTATTTTTTAAACCTTTTTGAATAGCTACAGTCAGCCATTTGAATGAGTATGATAGTGTCAGAAGTATGATGAAAGGAAGGATATAGCCAGCGGGACGTCGCCAGCAGACTGAGTGTAAATCACTCTGCAATAGGAAGAATTCTTCGGTAGTTCAGGGAAACAGGACTTCACTCTAGAAAGCCCGGTCTACGGACGAGAGAGCCTATAGATTCATTCGTTATCAGGCTCTACGATTGTGCAGCATTACGGTTAATTATATAAGAAATCTGATAAGACTAGTACAAAATATTTATATTTTCTCTAGGACTTTAAAAAGAAGATTTAATGAAAATACTTCAGGGGCCGGCACCCGGCTCGTGGAGCTCTTCCTACCACAACTCAGAAAATGCCCAGGCTTCAATTTGCATGGAAATATGTGAATTGGCCATTGGAGACGAGTTGCCATAGCATTGGCCCAGATTGGGGACGAGTTCTCTTTACAGGTGAAGTGAGGGCAGTCCTCAAATCATAAGATGGGTATAATTTCATACGGCATAATTCAGACGCTCAGGAGTAAGGTACGCCCCATGATGTATGATTCCTCAGGTTGCATTCCATGTTAAGGGGTGGCATTTCCTTGGACGCCTGCACCGAAACAGGAAGAACATGTTATGCCATCCCCCCCCCAACATTCTTGCTTCATGATCATTCTTGCTAATGGATAATGCCCTATAGAGCAAGTGGATGACTACCTGAATGAGGTTGGAATTGAGTGTTGGTTGTGGCCAGCTTGAAGACCAGATTTGAACCCAATCTAACACCAACTTAAGCAACCGCGAAACCTAGGTCCTAACACCCTAGAAGAGTTGGAAACGGCCAATGGGAAATAATTCCTCAGGGTTTTATCAGAAATCTTTTCCAAGAAATGTAAAGGAGTTTAACAGAAGGGATTCTTACCAAAAGTGGAAATATTCTATATTAAAGGGGCCAAAAAATATTTTTACAGTTTTATTTGTTTTTTAATTTACTTTTTTTCTTTAAGTAATAAACATTTTCTTTTTAAATTCTTATTTTTACAACCATACCTATTTTTCTTATGCCAAATATGAGTAACCTTAAATTCATTAACATTTATTTTGTCCATCAGTATAGTTTCATTTTCCATACCTCCGTTATGTCACTAAAGTTTCAGGCTTACATTTTATTTCGTAGAGTTTTCAAGAAGAGCCTTCGACAAGAAACTCAGCGGGAGAAAATTGTCGGAAATTCAAACACAACTGCAGAGGAAATAAGCGTAGAGTGGTGAAAAGCAATCAAATTAATTAAAAACTTAGGACTTCTGGGCTAAGGTAAGAAATGGGAATACTTTTTCTCTTAAAGTGCTTAGCATTAATAAGAAACCCGACAAACAACAATCATTCTCCAATTTCCTACTGATTTAAATCGAAAATAAACTTTTTTTTATAAATAAACAAGTTAATTAAAAATAAATTGCATCAAATTCATTTTCGACCATTATGTTGCCTGTAAAATTTTGTAAGAGCGAAAGATATGTAATAATGTAAGGTAAGAATGGACGTTTAAGAATGTCAAAGTGCCATATTTGGCAACTTATTCTAATAAAACGATATTAAATATGTAATATGAATATAACGAAAGAAATATAGAAAGACCGTTGGAAGTTTAATTTCAAAGTTGGGCTTTTTCCAGTAAGTCGTACAATTTTGTTCTGGCCGAATCTCACTCATCTAACGCATTTAATTCAGGTGGCGGCTGTTTTTTTGATCGTCGGCTTCTTCAGTACGGGTTTCCTCGCCGCCAATCTGTTCATAGTCGGCGACGGAACGTCATGATTTGGAGTTTCGATTTTTCCCATGATCTTGCTAGCTTCGAGTTTTGTCTGGAGCAGCCTGGCCGGCAAGCCGGTGTCCACCTTCGACACGGCGGCGATCTTCTTTTTCGGTATCGGCGGTTTTTCTGGGTTCTGAGATTTCAACTTGGAAGGCGCACCTGCGTCGTACATATGTTGGAGAATGTCATCCTTTTTTGTCGACTTGAGCGTATCGCCAAAAGGTTTAGTGGGCTTGACCGGAGGAAGGGAGTATCGTGAGTTCACAGCTTTCGTGCTGCTTTTTACATCGGAGAGTTTGCTCGGTTTTCTCGCGGAAAGATCTTTTTTAAGAGTTTCCTCCACTATTTTCTTGCTGCTCATAAATTTCTCTTTCAACGCCGCGGATTTCGTAGTTTCGTCTTTCATCCAATCTGACACTTTTTGTTTCGATTTTAAAATTTTCTCGTCGAGTTCGTCGTTCGGACTTTCTATCATTTTCTTCATTTCAGCGATTTTCTGCCTGATGTCCATCTCCCGGGAATTGGCCGGTTTGGTGGTCTTCTTCATGCTCGATTTGAGCGTGGACGGCTTGCTACCAGTCGTCATTCCCGTGTTCATTTTTTCCATTGTTTCCGCGAGAGCGACGAAATCCGAGTCGTCCTCCGTTCCAGAGGAGTCCGAAGAATCGTACCTGTCGAAAAAGCTTTCATTTTTCAATTTTTCGAGTTGGTCCTTGTACCCGAACTTCTTTAGAATTGCGTCTTTGTTCATACGGTTTTTGCTGACTTCTTCCGAAGAGGCACTGCCATCGTTCAATTTATTCAACATAGTCTTTTCCTATCAAAAAGTAATAAATCTCTTAATATTATTCATATTTATAAATTTACAATTCCAAACAACTCACTTCAGCTCTCATTTTTTTCATGTATTCCTTTACTCGTGAAGTAACCTCTTCATCATCTTCAACATCTGATGTGATTAACTGTTTTGAAGAAAGTTTGTCCATCAGGTTTTTGTCGTATGTATTTGTATCCTCCTCATTTCTTAATTTACTGTCAGATTCTGTAAAAAATTTACCGGTTAAAAATTAGCCCGACAAAAATCAAAACAAAAATCAAGACCTTTTATGTAATTACGATTAAATAATATATGTATGTATTCACTTAAAAATAACAAAAAAACAATGTGAAGAATATGATGGTTGGCTTGTTGATCTTCTTCTCTTCTTCATCATCATCATCTCTTTTACAACTTATTATTTCCAGCTCGAATTATCACCTGACAATATTCCAAAAAATGAAGGATATTCGTTAAAACTGAAAGTCGTAGCCTTGAGCGCAGATAAATTGTAACAAGAAAAGCCTTTTTCTTAAAAACGATTCCTTTTTACTTTATTACGTAGGATGATGCCTCACTTAAAGGAAATTGAATTTGAAATTGAAATTAAGTATCTGACTTTAAAATAATCAATGTGGGAATGGTACCAATAGAAGGAAAAACAGTTATAATGATAGGTTTAATAAGTGATAAGGATTTTGATTCTTCCTAAATATTTCACTGACTGAAAAAGAGACATAAAATACATTCTAGACAGAATATTCTCTTAGCTTAGAGAGGCTTTCATTTAAGTAATGAAATCCCTGAAGAGGAACACTTAAACATATAAAGGGCGTTTTCCCTGGAAAATCTTCTAAAAGACTTAATTTTCGAGATCCTTTCCATTAACGATTAAGTAACCAACCACTCGAATTATAATTTGATCTTTTTTAGAAAATTTTATAAATGTTTAAAAATTATATGAAATTCAACGGAAGAAAACTTTCGTTACAAAATTTATCAGGCTGTAGAAACGAGCAGAAATCGACAAATTTGTACTTGATTTATTCAGATTATGAAATTATCCCTGGCAAAATTTCCTCATTTTTAATAGCTACCATACAATCTTGAACATTACATAATATAATTTATTGACATCCGCGATCTTGACCCCAAAATTCATGGACGAATTGAGGCAGTTAGCCAAGATAAATTCAATGTATTGGGAGAAAAAGAAATTAGTTTGAACATAAAATTATTGGATCAATGATTCAATTTTAATGAACGATCAATGATCAAATCATCAATCAAGTGATCAATGATCACGATATATTGGGTTAGCAAGAAATTAATGACTTTTTTACTGTATAAATTTTTATTTTACCTGGTATGTTTTTAACTATTCGCAGATGTATTTTCCATTGTTTGCAATTAATTTTTGCCATCTCTCAGGTAGGATGTCTATTTCCTTTGCACAAAAATACCCATCTTTTGTGTCCGTGAACTTTTAAAATTTTTCGAAACTTTCAAACTTTTGGCCATTTAAAAAAATTGTTATGACCGAAATAAGTCGCAAGGTTAAATGCTCGTAGAGTATGACGGGTGTGATGAAATTTCCCAATTCAGATTAGTTAAGTTGTTTGGTCCTCCAAGAACCGTGGGGGAAGGCGTTTTCTTGGTGAAAGACTACACCTTTACTGGTTGCTAGTGCAGGCAGTTTGTGCTTTATTTCAGGCAACAAATGGGTGTGAAAAATGTGTCGTAAAGTGAACTAACGAGTAGCAATGAAATTTAACGACTCGTTAGTCGATGCAATAGACAATCGTTACAATTCCAGCGAATTGTAAACATGTACGTAAGTTTCGTTAACGTTTTTCTTCCGCATCACACCGCGTTTCCTGTGCTTTTGGCACTTTTAAATTTATTGCCCGGTCATTTTTCCAAACGAACTCTGATATTCCTCAACCTCACCCTCTACACTCACTAACATAATTAGGGGTCAATGAGATGCACAACATTGCGCAATCTACTCTCCCACATTACACATTCACACCAATAAATACATTCATTTTCAACACTCGCTTGGGACACAAAACTACTATCTCTACATGCAATAAAACAAATTTGTTTCCTCCAAAAACGGAACGTGGGATCAAGATACTTACTGCCATGCTCAAGCATAAGTCTCATATTGGGTGGCATTCCTACACGCTCCCTATGCGCCAAGGAGTTACACCTTCAATTAGGTGGGACATATCGAACAACCCTTCACTACCTTTGAACACATACGCGGCCTTTGACACAAAAGTGAGTGGCGGATTTCAACTTCGCATGGCTTATTATTAATCGGGAGTGGATGACCCTACTATGATTTAGATATTCCACCTATTGACAATGCTCTTGATTCGTGAAAGTTTCTTAGCCGACCCGGCCACCAAGCTGCCACTTTCTTTTAATCATGTTTTGTTGCAGTTTTAGTGTCAGATCGGAGTGGTTGTCTGTTGGTTGGGGCATCCAGGCCTTAGCTGCATCGTCCGCCTTTGCATTACTTCCAGACCTTATCGAATACAACAACTACCGTTTTGCCGAAATATTCCACTTCGTGTAATCTCCCCAGCAAGAGCACAACGCGAGGATCGACTGAGAACCTGTCAATGACGTCAGTAATCACTGAAGTAATCGGTCCAGATTAAGTTGGCAGAATCACCATCTTCTCACCCCAAGGGCGTGCCAAATCGCGTACGCCATGTAAACGATTTTTGAGGTGTTATCGTTTCTTGATTAACATTTATGCATTTTCGTGTACGTGCTTATGAGATACGACAGGAACATTGATAACGTCGTGATTTTAAATTACACGAATAAAATTGTTAAATATCTTGAACAATCCTTGATCAACAAATAATTTATTTGTGTCAAATATAATATAAAAGAGTGAAAATGTAGTGATGTCAAATATTCTTAAATTGATAAAAATTGCCTGGAATATAAAAAATATAAACGAATAACATTATAATAAAGAAAATTGCAATTTTTTCTAATTTTACAATCTTATGTACGTTGTTGTTCGACTGTCATCATTTTGAACCATTTTTAACTTGCAAGATTTGAAACATCATAACAATTTTTTTCAGAAACTCTGTTTTCTTAACAATTCTTTTATTAACAATTTTCTTTACGGAATTGCTAATTGTTATAAGTAATTTGGTGATTTGCGGAAGCTTCAAACAAAACTGTTCTTCCCAAAATTAATGCTGAAGTTTTTCCTTTTTTGCGTTATCTCCTTAAGCTCTTAATCCAAAAGAACTAACTACAACAAAAATATTTTCAAAATTTGTCTTTTGAAGCGCTTCTAATTAAACTAGCGATGTGCGTTATGTGTTAACATCTCTTAGTAAGTTTGGGAAATGTTCTACATTCAAATTTGTCATTCTTTCATCGCTTGGCTTTTAGAATTATATAATAAATATTGAGTTTTCATTGATTTCGAAATGATAACGTTTTATTACGAAAAATCAAAACAAACGGAATATTCAATTTTCTACATTATGTTAATAAATGTGAACATTGGATCTGATTTTGTTTTCCGTTGACATGAATTTCAATTATAATCATTTTCAAAAACAATAAATATTAAAGAGTAAACAAAAGTCAAATTAATTTAACCAAATTATTTTGCACCTTTTTATTTTTAATATTGTTTTAATTAACATTTTGATAGACTAATTTAAGTGGAGATGTAGCTAGAGCTGTCGCTCTTACTGGATGGAAAGACGTTGCACGCAATACGTGGCATATCTTTCATGCTCGACACGTTTTTCAATTCAAGTAGGTGTTGAATGCAACAAGAACTTTTGAAAATGTTGAATTATGCGAGAAATTGTTGTTAAAAGAGTTATATCGTGATAAATGCGCATGTTTTGCCATAGGGAGAGCTTTTTTATTTCATAAGAAACGTCATTTTCTAGATCGATGGTATTACTAATGTTAGAAAACTGATTGTTTACTGTAAATTCTTGGCAATATTTATATAATTTCATTCATATCCAATTTGTTTTCTATTGTAGAACCGTAATCTTTTTCATTCTTTCGGTAATATGAAAGTTTGAAGAATATTACATTTTAGTATCATTTGCTGATATGTCAGAAATACTGTTATTACCCAACCAAACAATTTTTAGGAATTTAGATATGGAATTTTCACCCTCCATGACGGATTGAGCCCAGAGGGGATATATAGAGGAATCCAAAAAATGCAGTATTCTTGCAAGAAACATTATCTCTTCCATTGAATATTTTCATGAATAATAAAAATAAAATTTCATGCAGTTAGTCACGTTTTTTCATCTTTCACAGAAAATATACGAAGGTTTCACACCTTTGCACAGATACACAGCGAACCATCGGCCTGGCATAAAATCATACACATTTGTTATTTTGTTTTTCACTTATTCGTTCCATATACACTTGCTTGTTCATCGCGTGGTTGTTTGTTATGTTGCTTGTTTTTAGCTTGTTGCGTGATCGATTTGTATATTTTCTGCCCTTTAATGTTTTCTTCCTGGTTCGTTTATTTTTACCTATAACTTAGTTAGTAGTAGGTTGCACGGTTGGCGTTTTATTGATTTGCCCATGTTGAATTTTTCACTTCGTTTGTTAGCTTGTCTTTTATTAGGAATTTGCTTATTTTCCCATTTTCATCTGGCATGTTATGCATGCTTTGGTATAGTTCATTTGTTATTTTTTCACTGGTAGATTTTTGCCTGTTTTTATTCATCACTTTTACATATTTTATTTAATTTGCTTGGTTTATTTCATCGTTAATTTATCACTTGTACGTTTTTTGTTATTTGGCTTTTCTTTTTTGTCATCTTTTGTCTTTGACGATGATTCATTGGCCCACGTTATTTCAATGATATTCGTTAGTATATTCTCAGCCCATTTCTTTATTTTTATTCATTTATTATCAGCAGAAATTGTATATTTTTATTATGCTTTTGGGGAAGATGAGCGTGGAAAAAAAGGCTAGGGTCGGCGGTGGGAATTGCTAGTGATTATGTTTACCGTGTGCGTGCGTGTGTGTGTGTGTGTGTGTGTGTGTGTGTGTGTGTGCGCGTGCGTGCGTGCGTGCGTGCGCGTTGATTAGTGACCGTTAGTCAATGAGAACGTGAGATGCGGTCCGGTTTGACGTAGGTTTTAGAAAAGCATTTTCTTTATCGTGCTAACGTTTCGATCTTTATTGAGATCATCTTCAGGGCTCAAAGTGATTGTTTTCTGCGTAATTGTGCCATTCTGGTGTGTCGTGTTGAAAGTGCTCATTATTATGTTTACCGTTCAGTTACATACTTTTTCGATCGTTTAGTTGAGCGCTTCTACATTTTATCCCTGAAGGGCTTATTTGTTTTGTTTGTAACTTTATTCATAAATTTTCCTTTTGACATTTTGCTTTCATTGTTCATTACAAGTTTGTCTTATTTACATGTGTTTGGTTGTACTTTTTCGTTTTCCATTTAAATTATCTCGTTGATAAATTATTTATTGCCTGTTTTACTTCAGTTGGTGTTTTATCACTTTTTACCTTTTGCCCTTTTTTTTTCTTTTTTTGGTCTCCAGTCGTTTTTCCGTTGTTATTATTTGTGAGCTAATTCACTTTTAGAGATTTGCACTCTTTACTTTGTTACTTTTGTTCGGACGCGTAACACGTGTACAACCAAAATAAATTGATTTATCATTCTACTTAAATATGTATTTTTTTCTGGTCAATAATTGAAATGTACCCGAAATCACGTTTCTTGTAAGTAATGTGATCCGACGTTTATATTAACTCGTGTTAGTCAGCACCATTGTATTGGGTTGTCCGGAAAATAATGCAGGATTTTAAGTTTTCATTAAAAAAAATCTATATAAAATATTCTGTTTACGTTTACAGGATTACTCATTTGTATGNGAAATTATTTTGATTAAAGAACATTGCTTTAAAGTAACTAGTTTCTTTTTTTTTGTTTAATACCAAAATCCTGCATTATTTTCCGGACAACCCAATAATATTTTATTTAAAACTATAAAATGATTTTTTTTAAAGTCTATATTCTCGGAACGAATTTATTGGGCGTATTGTTCTATGATGAATAATTAATAATAATAATATTTATAAATAATAATAATTTTTTTTGATAAGGAAGTCAGTGTTTATTTATTATTTTAAAAACTATGGGCTTTTTCATAACCTTTAAAACCACTGTATACTAATACTTCTAGGTAACGTTAAAAAATAAAGAATGATTGAATAACGGTGGGGTTTTTTTTTTGGGGGGGGGAATAAGTAAGTCCGTGTGTATTTATTATTTTACCCTAGGTAAAGAAAGTTCAGCAAATAAAACTTATTTGAGAGGTAGTAGTGGTGTTTACTTGCCGTTATCGTCGTCGCTGCCTGAGCACGAAAAGTCCAACGAATCTGCCTTGAAATCGATACCGTCGTCTTCGGAGGAGGAAGTGCTCTCTTCGAAAAATCCATCGTTGAGATGGTCGAGATTCCTTCGAGCCGAGCCTCCTGCTTCCCGTCGCGGGCTTCTCGGACTTGGCTCTTCCTCAGCGCTTTCGTTTGATGACATGTCTGGATTTATACCTTCGTAAACATTTACAAATTTAAGAACAATTTAAAAAAAAATCATAATAGTCAATAGTATTAATTTCATTACACTATTGTAATAATTAAGAACTTGAAATTATAGTATAAATCAATCCACCACTTTAGTAGCCATAATTGATCTATTAATTATTTTAATTACTTATACTTTGCATCTAAATTCTTGGTTGAGATGAAAAAGTTAGTGTCACGAGCGAAATTCAAACCCACGACTTACGGCTCTATACGCCACTGCTGAAGTCACGATAGCTCAAGTGGTTAGAGTAGCGGCGTATTGAGCCGAAGGTCATGTGTTCGAAACTCGCTCGTGGCACTAACTTTTTCATCTCAACCAAGACCTTAGGTACAAAGGTTGCTCGTATTTACAGAAATATTAATCTTTACTTCATGTATTTATATCTACAACTGTATACGTATTATCTGACATGGGAGCCGGTCTGGATTAGTAATTTAAGTCGTTCTTATCCATATTCTTTACAGCAGTCGATGAAATAATAGTTGGGCATGGAATAATTATATTTGCGCGATAGTGTGATCTGGGTGATCCCGCAATTTACTGTGAAAACTTTTGTAATAGGTTTTGATGGACAAAAAAATAGCTGACGTGTGAAGATTTCTGTGAAGTGTGTTATTGTTTACACAAGAAGGGGCAGAAACAATTAGTCGTACCATCTTTGATTAAAAACTTTGTAATCTTTGAATATTGGAATATTTGGCCGACCCGAAAACTTGGCACCTGTACATTCATATATGTTTGAGAATGCATGTGTATGTCAAACGTTTTGCTTTTAATGGAACTTTGATCGTTAGTTCAGTGGTAATAAAACGTTTTAAATCGTGTGTGGTGATTAGTGACCGTTAATCGATAATTATTCAGAAATCGTGAGATGCGGTCTGGTGTGATGTAGGTTTCAGAAAAATATTTTCTTTATCGTGCCAACGTTTCTATCTTTATACTTTGATCATTTTGAACACCAACTCAATTTCGACTTCAAAAATCCAAAAATATTACACACAGAACAAAACAAACATAAACGTAATTTCTTAGAAATGGTTTATATCAACTGAGATAAACACAGCATCAATTACAGAAGAGATATATGTAAAATCAGTCGCAGCTACGCCAATATCATTAATCAAATTCAATACAGATAACATACCTATAATTCCCTAACCATCCCTAACCATCAAATATTTTTCACATAGTCTAATTTCCCAACAATTTAGCTTTCCTTTTCCTATTTATCCCTTTCTATATAATCCTGAAAGGATAATCTGGCTGAACATTACAAACACATTTTTTCCCTTCGTCGGCTCTTTTCACCTGAAAGAAGCCGACGCCTTATACAAAAATGTCTTTTCTACACCGACATCCTTCCCCACCCCTTCAAAATCCAACGTATATATACACAAAATAGCAAAATCTCACTGGCACTCTCGACACGACACGCAAGAATGGCACAATTACACAGAAGATAAAAACACTTTGAGTGAGTAGAAATACTTTGATTGAATATGTAAAAAATATATTTTGCATTGTATAAATTCACTTTTCCACATCCAAAATGTAATTGTTATATGTAAACAATGTTTGTAAACCCCAGGCCCTGAAGATGATCTCAATAAAGATCGAAACGTTGGCACGATAAAGAAAATGTTTTTCTGAAACCTACATCACACCAGACGGCATCTCACGATTTCTGAATAATTAGTTTTAAATCGTGTCGTTAAAGTGTGCTAGTGTTAAAGTGTCGTTTTTTAATCGTGTGTGCGGATTCCATCTTCTATCAAATGTAAGTCCTAAATAGGTAACTTTGTGGGATTGAGGAATACGTTCGTTGTATAGGTATATGCTAGGACGTTTCACGGAGAAGTGTGAAGTTAATATGTTGTTGCTTTGAAGTGTAAAACTTTATTTTTCGAAGATCGTTCTGTTTTTCATTGTTGTCATGTGGTTTTGTAACATAGGGGAAGCTTATAGAAATGGGGTGACTTGTTAATATGGCGGTGTCATCTGCATATCGGTAAGTATATTCTCATTTGTCGGCATGTCATAAGTAAAAATTTTCTACAACAGCCGAGCGAATATTGACCTCTGTGGCACCCAGAAAGCACTTCTTTCATTTCAGAAGTATCCGATCCCTGGTTTACCGCGAAAAATCTCCTCTTGAGGTATGATTGTCTAATCAGATAATAGGCCTGGGGTAAAAATGGTAACCCTCTAGTCTCGTGTTTGATATATTAGGTAGGTAAGTAATCTGTAACTCTGACAAGTTGATGAGTTGTGGAATAAAGAGTCAAGTCAAATTGATGATCTTGAAAAATATTGTTGGAAGTAACAATATAGATAATTCTTTGTGAATTAATTTTTCCAATGATTTAGAGGAAGCGGGCTAAGACAAACTAATTGGGTAAGATGAGAGTTTAAATTTTTATCTGGCTTTGGGACCATTTTAATATATGTTAGCCAATATCAGTTAAACTTCGATCCCATCCAGCCTTTTTAATTCAACCGGTCAAACAAGTGTCAGTTTTATTTTACAAAGCGAGTTCTACTTGATTTATTTCTACCCCCCCTTCAAATTTACCTTAGCTCACGTTTTCGAACATTCAATTGTTATTTTTAAACTCTACTAGAACGTCATCTAAAAACCTGAATATATTAACGTAAAGCATATTAGATGAAGTTTTTGTGAAATTTGACAAGTTATAGGTATTTTTTGAAACCTCAGTAGAACGTGCAATCATGACCAAAATTTTAAATTTTGTAATTTTGACATGTTCCAACTGATATTGGCTAACATTTTATGTCATTCAGATTATTGCAAATAGAAGTATCTTACAGCAAATTTAGCGTTCTTTCAAATGGTGTAATTGGATTTGTTGTAGTCTCAACATTTTGGAAGTTGTAAGCTTTTTTATGTGGTAAGGTAGTGAAAAGTTGAAAAAACCTAAATTGACGAATATCTTCAAAATAGAGAACTTTCCGAAAATTTTCTCATGGGCATTTTTTTGTCCAATCGATTCCCTGTGTTTCGTCAGAAGGAAGTGGGACACCCCGTGGAAGAGTTTCCATTGTATGGAATAGTTGAAGTTCTTAATATAGCATACAATTAAGAAGTCAGAAATATGACAGCTTTTTAACGGTAAGTTCTTGAAGGGCTTCAGCTCTTTGTTGTATCACCAGATTTTTTTTTTTTTTTTTTTTTTTTTCGAAAGCCCCCTTATTTAAGATACGTGTTTTGGCACAAATGGTTTAGGTGGCAGATCTAAAGGAATATGTTTCATCATCATTCATGAGCGGTGCTGAGACATCACATCCTCGGTTGCCAAGCTCTTTAAATGTGTTTCATATGATTGTTGTTTGAATAGTTTTATTTCTTTTTTCAATTTAATCAAAAGTTTATTGTAAATTTCTTCTTCAAAGTCTTATCTAGTACGGTGCCAGAAATTACACAAATAATAAAAAAAATTAATAATAATTATTAGTACTTTACGATAATTCGCATTAGACACAACTGTACAATACATTAATTACAGGTATTAAGTCAAATCAGAAAAGGCCAAAAGGGTGGGATTGGAACCTTTGACCTTTAGGTGATCTTTTCGCCCCAGGGTTCACAGCCAAAGCGGTACACCAAATAATATGACCAATTAGAAACCTATTAACGATCAATTAATTTTCTATATGTCAACATTATGTGACTCACATAAAAGTTGTACTATTTCAGTATATACAACTTAACGCAATGAATATAGAATAAAAGTAAAAATCTTGTACAATTAAAAAGCAATATTATCGAAAAACCTACTCGAGCCAGCCAAACATTTTGGCTCAAAAACACGCGGGATGTAAAATGATTACTAGCACTAGCAACATCATTGCGCAATTCATCTATCAATATTTAAGATTTAATATTCAAATATTAACGCTTTATATATATTTANATATATATAGATAAATGCAATAAAATAATATCATATAAACATATATTAATTATGTTTCCTGTCTTTTTTGAATAGGAGATCCTGTCTTTTCAACTATCAGAGAAAAATAGTTAATTAGCACGTCATTTACAAGTCAATATTTAACCTTCGTAGTGAGAGACTTAACTAAATATAACAATGTCTGTATTGATTATAAAAAGAAACCTGAAGTTGAGAAAAACAATGAATTAAGGAACAGGAAGCGTAGGAATGTATGGGAAAAAATACAAAAATTAAGTAAACAAAGAATATCTATAATTATTTCCAGTTAATTTACGGTGAAGGATTGCAAAACAATGAGTGTTTTTTTTTTAATATAATTTACACTCTTTTCTTATTGAAAGAAGTTCCACAGCTTTAACTATTGTTTACATTTAAACGATTTTGCTTTATTGGGGGTTTGTTAATATAGCGATTCGTTTATAGTAATATATATAATAATAATAATAATTCTTTTTTTACTTTTCTTGACCTATTGAAGCTCAACTGACACACGTACCCACGTTTACAGAATCGTCTCTCACGGCAAGCGGGGGGAACCACCTAAATTGTGTTTTGGCAGTCCGGGTCAGACGTTGGCTTTATCCCACCATCCGAATTTGGTTTCAGGGGTTGTGAACTGCGGTTAACTAGGTCAATTAAGTCCGCAAAACATGCGGTTTTTAAACGAAGACCCACTAACAATCTCACTCTTAAATGCAATTATTTATTTTCTGCTCTTTTCTATTTATATATCATTCCGATATTCCTCCATCAACCTTTACCGTCTATCGATATTTAACTAATCCAATTGAGAGTGTAGTTGGATAATAAATTCCACTATCCCCACTTTAACACTACACGTTCATACTAATAAGTATATCCAATCTCAATATGCACAAAAATTAATCACAAAACGAGATATCTATCAAGTACTACATACAATAAACTAGCCATGTTTCCTCCAAAAACTAGAGCAAAATACTCGCTGCCGGTCTGTCGGGACACGGCCTATTCTTAGTCAGGTATGTTCCATCTTCGTCTATCCAGTTCCTTTGAGCGCTACCTGTCGTCCAATCTCGATAAGTAAGACCTTCGATGTCCGGCCTGCCTATGCTTCCTTTTAATTATGGTTTTAATCGCATTTTTGCTGTCATGGACTACTGTAATTGCTCAAGCAGAGTCCCCCATCGTCTAGAATCACTACAAAGCGAGCCAAATTCGCACCCTCGGTATACGGTGCACGACACACTTCACCGGTCTTAAGATGGCTCATACATGCGGTATTCGCCGAATGCCGATAGCCGCCGGATATTTGCCAAGTCTCGAGATGCTTGTCTCGGCATTAGCCAAATAGCGTGCCTACGGATAGACATATGCGGGGTGTGTACACCCACCCAGTTTGCGCGGAAACAGCGACTATTCGCCAAGTGCCGTGCGAGTCCTCAACTTACATCAATCGTGATGGACAACAATGAAGTTACGGTTACTGTTTTGTGTAGAGGCTACAAATTCAGTCATAGAGTACTGTTGCCCGTTTCCCCGCAGAACTCCGAAAAACTCCGATTTTTGAGATTCGGAAGTGAAGCGTTCCAAATTTTTGGACCATATCGAGGAACTCCAAGAATGTAAAGTTGGACTAACAGAAATAACGCTATTGTTCTTTCATTATTAATACATATATATGTAGGGAGAGAGTATCTCGGACAAATTGCCTTTCGGGCCTATCTGAAGAGAGCGCTAGTGAGGAGAGGAGAACAGGTGTTTTTTGACTGTTTTTTTTTTTTTTTTTTTTTTTAAGTGAGTTTAGCGGTAGACGTGTAAGTCGAACGACGCATACTGTATATCTTGTTAATAAAGTGTTTATTTGGCAAATAGTGCGTACCAATTAGTTACTCCCCCACATATATACTCGTTAGGAATCGTTTATTATTAAAAAATAAATAACAGTAAATAGAAGTAAATAATAACTGTTTCTGATGATCAAAGTTGATATCCCGTACAGACAGTTGATTCCCGAATGTGTGGATGTAGAATTCGGTTTCTTCATGAATATTCTTACATTTTGAAGCGGAAAGGAAACCGACAATAAACCGGGCACCGCAAGCACCGAATATTGTTGCTCGGCCAATAACCGAGTATCCATCCCCGCTGGTCGGCATTCTGCTAATCCCGCATGTCAGGAACAATCTTTAGACCCTTCAGTGTGCTACACTAGCCCGCAGGAGGAAGTGCTATGGGATGTACACTGTGACCATAGAAGAGATTCAACCATTGAAACCGGGCCTACTAATCAATTTCCTTGATGAAATAGGAATAGAATTCACCGGTGTGCTTTAGGCAGACAACGGGGGAAACAATAGCTCTGAAAGAGCGCAGTATATTACACCACAACTATTACATCTACATCTACTTCGAGGCCTTTCAGTGAAGATAAAGCCGAAGCCAAAGTTGCAAAAGCGTGGTTCGGGTAAAGGTATAACGGTGTAAACGAATAAAGGTTAACAGTGCGTTTGATCGTATTGAACGAGTATGGCTGTATGCCAGCAGAATAATTTGATTGAGTATTTTATTATTATTCAAAAATACATACATAGCTGATATTTTGTGCGTATGAAATTTTAAAATTAATGTAGAAACACAATTCTAAAACTGTTACTCTCTTTTTTTTGTTAATGTTAGATGAATCTCATCAAAACCCCCAGGAGCCTTGAAAGAGGCGCTAGATTGGCCCCAAAAGGCATAGGCAGTAATAAAAGGAAGACAGTTAAAAGAGTTAATTTTTTTTTATTCTGTTTTTTATGGGGCATCCGACAGCTTGGTCATTTCAGCCCCGAGTGCATGCGAAATACAACAACACACACTCGATACGCACTCACACAAATAAATACATTCATACCCATATACATTTATTCAATTTAGTAGATGGAGTACTCAATACTCCTCCATCAACCTGCATACAATAACAAACTAATCTAATTGGGGTCTTTTATAAATATTCCACCATCGACCCAAGTCACGTACACAGCTCGAGGGGCTGTGGGGATGCTATTCCACTATCAGCCTTTCCCCTTCTCTCTAATAAATACACTCGCTCATACAAACCGCAGAATCACAAAATACATATGTTGACGGCTATGTACAACAGAAAAGTGTCAGTTCCCCTAAAAAGCGGAACAGGGGAGTCTGAAACTCGTTACCGTGTCCAAGAACAATTTTAAATCCGGGGAATGACTACACGCTCTCTGTACGGAGCCAAGGCATGATACGCCTCTATTATGTGGAACACATCGACACACATTATTTATTATTATTCAGAAATCGTGAGATGCGGTCTAGTGTGATGTAGGTTTCAGAAAAACTTTTTCTTTATCGTCCCAACGTTTCGATCTTTATTGAGCCCTGAAGATGATCTCAATAAAGATCGAAACGTTGGGACGATAAAGAAAATGTTTTTCTGAAACCTACATCACACCAGACCGCATCTCACGATTTCTGAATAATCGAGGTAGTGGGGAATAATCTCCAGTTACATCTTGAGCAAAATTGGATCCTGAATGTATTTGTAGAAAAAAAGGTAAAAACGTTAAAATTGAACATTTCTTACCTTGAATCTAATCACCGTTTTTGAACCCAAACATTGGGTCATATCCTGTTCTTTAATTTAATATTTGCAAACAAAGAATTTTGGGCATAAAAAACAGAATTTTATGTGATGTTTTAGTGTTCACCTTAAAAATAAAATTATAATAACTAACTCAAGAGCAATTCCTCAGTGTTTTTGTCTACAAATAAAAAGGATGTACTCCCGTTGAAATTGTCAACAAGGAAAAATACAGAAAAGTTAAATAATATAGGAATTAGTTCCAGCTAACTCTTCCAACATTACTGCGAAACTGCTTTGTTTTCATGGCAGAGTTATGTCGAAAATCAAACTTTGAGAATAAATCGGTTTAACCTGACACAATAGGGCAGATTTCTAATCATCTTTTCTCATCGATCAGGAAACACCTAAAGGCCCATGACATTGACAAAACGTTATATTTTATGCAAAAAAGACAATAAACCTCTTTACCACCGCGAGGCTTTTATATTAACGATCGAATAACAAACATCGAAATGTCAAGAACGGATAATGGTACAACTTTTTCAAACACACTTTTGACACAATTATTCATGATAAAACATGTTCAACAAAGGTAAAGTAAACGTAAGTTATTTATAATTAATTATTTTTCTGTACAACTTTAAAGGAACATTAATATATACAGATTGTTACATGGTTAAATGTCAATACTGCCGTGGTGGATTCACTGAATAAAAATTGGAAATACAATGCCACCAGAACGAGATTTTTATCTTGACTCTTTCCTCAGATATTACCATTTTTGTTATTTTAGTCTGAAATCAGATTTGTTTACATAAAATCGTAATTTCTCAACTTTAGCGTCATTGAAATACAAATCTGACCTTTATTTCGCAAACTACATTAAATTTTCCAAAACGTAATAACATTTCCGTTGAAAAATTCGCGTCCCCGTATACACAGTAGCCGTTCAAAGAATAACAAATGGCAAAACCCATGGGTTTTTTTCGATGATTATTTTTATTTATTTATTTATTTATTTTTTATTTTTTTTATTTTTTTTTATTTTTTTTTTTTTTGTGCAATGACTTTTCCAATAAAATTTTCGGGGACTTCACTAAATTGCCTTATTTTAATATAAGTATTACAAGGGCACGTTTAAATTTATCAGATTTTTGTTACCAACTAATAAATGTTTTTATTAAAAGTATGTCGTATACTTAGGTTGCTGCTCTCTTTGGGTTCGATATCACGTTTTTCAATCGTGCAAAGGATATTTCACTAAGAAAAGTTCTACAAAAATAATACTTATAAAAACTTTAGTGAAATCCCCAAAAATTTTGATGGCAGAGTCATTGCACGAGCCACAATTGAGTATTTTTAAAAAAGAGAGCAGCGGCGTATCTAGCCGAAGATCGTGGGTTCGAATCCCGCTCGTGACACTAACTTTTTTATCTCAACTAAAAACCTTAATTAAATGAAAGACAAGCAGACCACGAAAACTAGTGATTTTAAAAAAACTTGGGTTTTGCCATTTGTTATTCTTCGAGCGGTACTGTGTATTCGGAAGCGCGAATTTTTCAACGGTAATGTTGTTATATTGTCGAAAATTTAATGTAGTTTGATAAATAAAGATCAGATTGGTATTTTAATAACGATGAAGATTAGAAATTACGTTTTTATGACGATGTTTTGTTTGAGGATCAGGGATGTGGTCCAAAATGAATACTGTTATACCTTGCCAAGCTTTCGGTTTTTTCTAAGCCTTCTTCACAGCTAAATACTCAGTCAGAAGTGTAAACAAAGGAGGCACGTTTTTTCCGAAAAAAACTCATCTGGTCATGTTTATATATAGTTTTTATTAAATTATTTATCTATCTATTTCCACACAGAAGAGCAATTGTACAAAGAAAATGTATGTACAGAATTTGACTGAAGTACCTCAACGCGCGTCCTTTGTTTACACATCTGACTGAGTATTTAGCCCTGAAGAAGGTTAGAAAAAACCGAAAGCTTGGCAAGGTATAACAGTATTCATTTTGGACCTCATCCCTGATCCTCAAACAAATCGTCATAAAAACGTAATTTCTAATCTGCATCGTTATTAAAATACCAATCTGATCTTTATTTATCAAACTATATTAAATTTTCGACAATATAACAACATTACCGTTGAAAAAAAAAAGCTTGGCAAGATACAACAGTATTCATTTTGGACTATGTCCCTTATCCTCAAACGAAACATGATCATATTTACGTTGGTCGATAAATCTCTGTTTGTTACGATTTATGTCCAAAAAATGATTTTAGACTAAAATCACAAAAACGTAAATACCTCAGGAAAGAGGATCGAAACCTCGTTCTTGTGGCACTGAAATACGTTTTATTTAGTGAATCCACCATGGCATTATTGACATTTAATCCTGTAACACCGTGAATAACGATAGAGAATGTAAAGTACTATTTGACATATTCAAGAATAAACG
Organism: Cimex lectularius; assembly: GCF_000648675.2. NCBI lineage: Eukaryota > Metazoa > Arthropoda > Insecta > Hemiptera > Cimicidae > Cimex > Cimex lectularius. The sequence continues at coordinate 101,576 of NW_019392909.1, read as the reverse complement.
CGCCACCTCACATACTTGACAAGTTCAATATTGTTAACATGATTATGATAATAAAATAATTATGTAAAAGATATCAACCAGTCAGTCGCATTAAATAACATCACGCGTGACATGAACAGCTTTCATTTAAATAGGTTCCTTTATTAATATTTTCTAGCTTATATTTCATCGAATGTTCAAGGTCACTGAGAATTACAGGGCCATGAATAAATTAAATCAAGTTAATTGACTTTCACCTAAACCTTAGAAAAGTACGAACGCGCGATTAAACAAGCAGGCCAGGAAAATCAGCGTCGAAAATAATCTGGTGCATGCATTGCAGTTAGTATGATTTTATTAAATATTTCATTCTGATTTTCAAAAAAAAACAACAAAGGACAATTAAATTTTTACTGATTTTTGATGGTTGCTTCTTTTTTTGATGTTTTCAGTTGGGTTGATTGTTCATATTTTCCTGTTAGTATTCCACCCACTCCTTTCCGTACTTTCATCTAAACTTCCTTCGTTTGACCACGCCTTTTGTGTTATCCGAGGCATTTTCAATTCCGGTTAATCATGAAGCATCATCTGCTTCATTTTCGGAACGTTGAATTAATTCTGTGGCCTTAATACACTGTAACTATTTATCATATTTCATACCCTTTTTATTGTCCAGTCTCGCCAATTTTCCAGGAAAGTTAAAATTGTTTTCTCGTTGAGATTAACGGACAATTAAAGTTTACTGCTAGAATCATTCTTTTCTTTGAGCACATATCTTTCGTAAATTCACTTCTATATTTCAAATGTTTTTCCATTACAGATTCGAATCACAAAAAAAATTCAATTCTGTACTAAAACTGTATTAACTTATTTCCCATGGGGATACATTCACAAATAGCTTGTAAGAATGTTAAATTTACTTGATTATTCGGAAATCGTGAGATGCGGTCTGGTGTGATGTAGGTTTCAGAAAAACATTTTCTTTATCGTGCCAACGTTTCGATCTTTGAGATCATCTTCAGGGCCTAGGATGTACAGACATTGTTTAAATTTAACAAATACATGTAGGATGTGGAAAAAGTGAATTTATACAATGCAAAAAATATTTTGTATATTAAATTAAAGTATTTCTACTCATGTTTTCTGCGTAATTGTGTCATTCTTGCGTGTCGTGTTGAGAGTGCCAGTGAGATATTGCTGTTTTTGTGTTTTTTGTTTTTTTCACTCACTGGCACTCGCCAACGCATGAATGGCACAATTACGCAGAAAACAAACACTTTGAGTGAGTAGAAATACTTTGATTTAATATACAAAATATTTTTTGCATTGTATAAATTCACTTTTTCCACATCCTACATGTATATGTTAAATTTAAACAATGTAAATCCCAGGCCCTGAAGATGATCTCAAGAAAAAAGATCGAAACGTTGGCACGAAAAAGAAAATGTTTTTTTGAAACCTACGTCACACCAGACCGCATCTCACGATTTCTGAATAATCATCGACTAACGGACACTAATTACCACACACACGTTAAATTTATTATTTATCTGTTATGCTTTGTCATATTACTTATGATTTCATGAATTAAATTTTGTCATATTAATGTTTCCCTCAAAGGTTAAAACGTTTTCCATGCTTCTAAAGAGGTTTTGATCCCTCGTCCCAGACACCCAACGGAAGTTTATACATTAGGCCCTCATATGACAAAACTTACTTTACTTTAGCAGGTCTGGCATGTTTAACACGAATTTTGAATGTTTCAGATTATTAAAGTGAAGGAAGTAAATCAAACTTTTAACTTGAAATTTAATCAATTTTATTCTCTTTAAAACAAAAGACGGGAGCAGAAAAAAATTGATTGTTTCAATTCATAATTATAATAATTAGTAAATTACTTTTATAATTTCTAATATTTTTATATAATTAAAATATTGATGGCATTGTGATATAATTTTGTTTGCTTTCTGCAAAAATAAATAAATCTGTGTTTCTGACAAAAAATAAAAGACATGGCATATAGTACATATAAATACCGGCTTTAATTGTGACAGGAAGGGTTTGACAATACAAAAGCTCTTTTCTTTGAAAATGACATCGTTGAACTAATCCGTGGAATGAACTGTTTATATTCTCGGTGAGATTTTTTTAAAAATTATTATTAGATGTTTTTACAGGCGAACAGGTACATATTTTTTAGAAGTTCTTGTTGGAACGTAAATGACCAAATGTTATCAAATCACTCTCGTCGTTTTAACTGACCGCTGACTGTGCAAATTACCCGTGGATCGTTTTTCGTTAATTATACACTCATTATGAACGCAAACATTGACATATGCCGACCATGGAGCAGGAACAACCGCTACATTGAGGCCGAATGCTTAGTTACCGTCGTCGTAGGTAACAACTACTGGACAGGTTTAAAGTGTGGAATTTGCGGGAGAAATTAGTTCAGTACTGTTAATGAAATGTAATTCGATCCTTTAAACATTTAAAACATCGTTCATAATTATATAAGCTCGACATACAATTAGACACATTTATAAACATTCCGGCTAAAGAAAAACATATTTCGTAATATTACAAGAAAGGCTTGGAATACTTACAGTTAGCTTATTTCCCGACAGAAAGGGTAATGATCCGTGTGATCACAACAAAATCGTTTTTATTTGAAAGTAGTACTTATTCTACACCCTGTTGTGACAAACAAAAAATTAATAAACGTACATTTTCAAACAGAAATTATTTCCTTATATAAAATTTGGGGTTGTCAATTTTTAAAAAAATAAACGATCAACTACTAGTTCATCGTCACCTTTTTATTTGCTTGCATTTCTTATCGGGTTGTCCGGAAAATAATCAAGGTTTATGGTTATAATATAAAAAAATTAAATGATTTTAAACTTTTATTAATTAAAATACCCTCCATCACTATGTAAATACACTTCTCCTAATGATGATGACAATTTCTCTAAACCCACTGATTAGAATTTTAAGTCTTTATTATTAACAAATTCTGTAAACAAACTTTTTAACCAATTTTGATCAATAAATTTTTTATTTTGTAAAATACTTTGATTGAATATAATATAAAAAAATTGCATTGTATAAATTCAATTTTTTCCTTAATCTAAAATTTTCTAGCATTGTATACATTCATTTTTTCACATCCTACATGTATTTGTAAAATGTGAACAATGTTTATAAATCCCAGGCCCTGAAGATCGAAACGTGGCACGATAAAGAAAATGTTTTTCTAAAACCTACGTCACCAGTTCGCATCTCACGATCTCCGAAATTGACTAACGGTCACGAAACCACACACGTTTTGTAAAACGTTGTCCAGGTGTCTGGAAAAAATGGTAGTCGGTAAGCGAGAGGTCTGGTGAATAGGGAGGGTGAGGCAAAGCCCATAAGTCATAGCCAAGATTCAACCTTCTTAGTGATGTCACATGTGAGACCGGGCCGAGTGTTGTGTGTAACCGATTGACCAAAGATGACTTCAATAATGCCAATTTCTGGCACATTGCTTTAATGAAAGGGCAATCATTTCGGTTTTGCTGTTGTCAGGATTCAAGAAGTTGAACTAAATCAGCCCAAATGAAGCCCACCGAAAAGTAACCATCAATTGTTTTGGACGTGTTGGAAAATGACATGCTGCTTCCCGTTCATCCAGCCAATGTCGGTATCTTAGAGAATCCACTTTTCATCACAAGTAACAATTGTATCCAGAAAAGGTTCGTTTCTGTTTCAAAAAAGAAGTGTTGCGCAAACTTCACTATTAATTTTTTGCCGGTCGTTTAATGAGGAATGCATGAGGAACCCAAGTTTTGAGCTTTTTCGCCTTATCAATTGGGTTAAGTTCATCAGCAACGATCGATTTGTTAACTGAAATTTTTTTTGCAAGTTCTCGAAAAGTTTTTCTATGATTTTCTTTGACCAAACCATCACCTAGGGAAGAATTGCTTCAAGGCTATGGTATCCTCTCGAAATTTTTTCAACCATCTCTGAACAGTGCTTTCACTCACACTGCCGTCGCCCCAGACGTCATTAATGTTTCAGGCTATTTGGGCACCATTCCGCCCGAGATTAAGCTCGTAAAACGAAATTACGTGAAAGTCAAGCGTTGGCGTCTTAGTAAAGACTGAATTGTTCCCGAGTAACGAAATGCTATTAAGGTAAATAAACATTTTTGTTTGGAAGACGATTTAAAAAGTGTTGACATTCGTACAAAAGAATAATTCATTAAACAGTTTATTATATAACGGGGAAATGGAAAGAAAACAGGAAAAGCTGCATTATTTTCCGGACAACCCAATATTTGGCAGGGCATGTGCTTGACACCTAACAAATCTCCATATTGTCAACGAGGATGTGGTACTGCGGTCCATTAAATAGTCTTGTGTATCTGTATGTGATCTATTCTTAGTCTGCAGATTTCGACTTCATGCTTCATGTTTTCTATGGTTTGACTATGCTTTGTATAGCTCTTAGTTTATAATCTCCTAACTTTCTTTATTCCTAATTCTTTATCTTAAGAAGATTGAGATCAGAAAAAGATCAGGCCAATAAAATGTTTGTATCTATGTGATTACAGGACATAAAATACAAGCAAATAAAATTTTCACTTCGGCCTTAGTAATTGAGACAATAGAAGGAAAAAAATTTAGTTATCTTACTTTTTGCCATTTTTTCAAAGGAGGGAAAATAAAATAAAAAGGTGTGGTTGAGATTGTAAGTTAGTGTCCGAGTGGACCGAAGGTCGTGGGTTCGAATCCCGCTCGTGGCACTACTTTTTTATCTCAACTAAAACCGTCAAGCGGACCACTAAACTTAATAAAATGTAAAAATTAGGTAAACCATAAAAGGCAAAGAAAGGAACAACTACTTTAAAAAAACTACATAGAAAAACAATAATAAACTACTAATACTTGGTATATATATATTATATAGGTAAATAATAGAGTGGTACACTCGACGAAAGCAAAATTAATACTAAAAAATGATACTGTTTGTCATATACAGTTAATGAAAGAAGTCTGCATAATCATCTAACCTTTTTCTTTTTAAAAAAAAGATAAATTATTTATTACTTACTATAAACTAAGAAAAACTTTATATTTGTATTTGTTGAACCCAGCAAGGATGTGTTAGTGGGCTGCCAAACGTCAAGTGTTCATTGTTTTTTAAGTGAAAATTCTTTTTTTTCGTTTTTTTTTTTTTTCTTTCACGCATCTTTCTTGAACCGTGTATTATTTACATTTATAGCAACATTTTTATTATTGATTTAACCTACAACATGTAACTTAACCTATATACAATTTTTTTACTAGCTATATTTTTTTCGGTTTTAATTATTGTTTTTGCCAAAATCCAATTCGCTAGATATTGAGATCGCTGATCTCCTACGACCTAAATAAAAATGCCTTTATAAAACGGAACAATGGATAAAATGTTAGCAAATATTGAATATTCAGTTTTTTCCCCAAAAAAAGTCTCTAGTTTTCACATTGTTTTCTTTTGAGCTAAGTTGTACAAACCGGTGATACTTTTTAAGTTAGGACTGCGATCTGTACTAAAATAGTACAGAAACATTGCCAAAAACAAAAATTGTTTTCTGCCCAGGACCTCAGCAGAAAAAATTGTTTTTATGCTTTTTTCGATTTTTTATAAATGTATTTTTTATTCAAATCAAATAATGATGGGTTATGGTAGTGTAAAACTTATAATCATGTCGTAGGTTTGTTTCATATTAATTTACGGTACTAACCAAGTTTCATTAGAACTGAACTATCATAGTAATTGATATTCTGCCTATTTTTTAACCATCTTATTTAATCTTTTTGGGGGTTCCAATCTTCGTAGAGGTCACTAGACAGGTGAAAAAATACTAAATTTTGGGTTCATTGAGCTTTCGGCAACTGATGATGGCACTATAAAGTGCCGAAAGCTCGATGAAACCAGCATTTAGTCTTTTTCACCTGTTTAATGACCTCTACGAAGATTGGAACCCTAAAAGATTATCTGCAGGTCGATCAACGCACATCATATCATCTTATTTAATTTAATAACTTTGAAAATGATGTCGTGCCAAATTTGTCAAATCTGTTCAATTATGAAACGATATAAAATTGGAAACAAACAAAGATTATCGATCTTAAGCTATTCAGCAAAACGACTTTTTTCTCATATTTTACCAGCATCATTTTCAATGACAAAGTTTTATCAGAATAGGCTTTCTTCAATAATACTTCGTTCAAGTTTGGCTTTTAAATATTTTCAAGCTTTAAAAGATAGTTTTGAAGAGGGTCTAAAGAGAAAAAAATGTTGAACATACAACTCAAATACTCTACAACAAAGATAAGTTAAAAAAAAGAAATGAAATAAAACTCTTACCTTTTAAAAATTATCAGAATTAATAGTCGTTAAGAGACGCAGATCCCAACGGAGAAGACTTAAGCACAAAAAGTGGGACGGGTCTAAAATCAAAACAGGAAAGAAAATGACAACGTATATTTAACAAAACGACATTAAAAAAGGGGTTCTTCTGCCAGTACTGAAACAGATGGCCACATGCGTATAATATATTTTTTCGTACATGCTGAAAAATGTTTAAATTCAATTGTTTGTATTATTGAAAAAATATATGCGGAAGTAAATTTGAAATATGATTATGCGCTTAGCAAGTAGGCTTAATTTTCTAAAGGCCCCGTGGAATCTTTTTTTTGCGAAAAATTGGAACTTTCTTGACAGCTGATGTAAATGTAAATGTTCTTATCGCATCGATTTAAAATTATGTTTTAACGAATTTCAACTGAAGGTAGAAATTTTCCATTGAGAGAAAGATCTGCTCGAAAGAGTGACAGCAAGTCAAACAGATACCTCCCAACTTCCGCTATGTTTGGTCCTGATCACAATAGAGTAAAAATAGTTGACCAAAACAAACAAACAACATCAGTTTTTCTGATTTATCCTGTTTGTGTGTTAAATTTTAAACAAAAAACTCTATTCATACAACATTATCTCATATTAAAGAAAGAATTCAATCTTAAGAGGCCTATTCATTTTTTTTACTACATTTAAACAATGTATGAAATAAATGTATTTTTTTTCCTTTTATTTATTTACACCCGCCTCATTTGTTGGTCTTAAATAAATTTGATAACATTTTAGAGGATAAAACAAACAAAAAAACTACTCACTAGTAGTTACTCCTATATATCTATAGGAGATTAATCTTAATTATGTTAATCACTTTCCAGTGATAGAAGGTGCGGTATAAAAGGTTTTTAGCATGAGGGTTTGTATCACAGCATGATTGTTTGTGAAACTGTTCTAACGGTTTTTTGCTATTTTAAGGACATATTGGATATTAAAGTTATTGAGGATGGTAAGATGGATACATAAAAAGGAGCATTGACGATGGTTTGGAGATTTTGGTTTATAAAAATTGGATACGGAACGTTTTATTGGAGCCGAAAGTTTGATGCCTTATATCCAAATGAGTCTCAAAATAGTTATATAAATGAGTAGTTTATTTTTGAGAGACAGTTTTGATCGATTGTCCAGGAATCTTTTACGAAGTCGGAAACATATGTTTAGCTCTTATTTGAGTCGCCTGTGGGACTTCCATGTAAGTCGTTTATCAATGTAGATTTATGTTTGTTTTCCTATTTGTAGTAATTCATGATAGAAAAAAAAGGTTAGCCTCTCCATCTCTAAAAAATCGAAATAGATACCGGACCATATTCTTCTTCTAAGAGAAAGGTTAACGTCGTACAATGTTTTAATAAAGTTAAATACGTAGTTCCTTTATATTTTGGTAAAAAAATTAATTTGTCCCAAGTTATATATACGATATAAATTTTGTGAAGGTTATCGCAAAACCATCTTTAACTTTGAAGATACCCTTTTACATCAAATCTCTCTTTGCCTTTGCCTGAGTACTAATAACGCCAGAATTCGTCCTTTCTTTTAAAAATGGACGTTACCTTCGGGTTTTGCCAGCCAACATTTTACATTTTTCAGGCTTAAAAAAAACCTTGGGGCTTTTATTCATAATAAAAAGAAAATCCAACTCGACAATTCTGGAAAAAGATGCCCCTTGGGAATTAACGTTACAAATTTAAATAAAAAGCTGAAAAGTAAAATAAAAATTCGTTAGTTGTCGTATTTCTTGACGGAGAATGAAATAATAATCATTTTACCCCTTCGTTAAACCCTATATAAAATAATAAAAATGGTCAAGTCAATTAAAGATATTGAAAGTGTCCCTATCTATTAAAGAAGTTTTGTTCATAACAGTTTCACTTTTCTTTCCCACACGCTCCCGAACAAGTGCAGGAAACCTGTTATCTTCCAGCAGCAAGTTGATCGTAAAATTATTGGGTTGTCCGGAAAATAATGCAGGATTTTGGTATTAAACAAAAAAAAAGAAACTAGTTACTTTAAAGCAATGTTCTTTAATCAAAATANTGACATTCATACAAATGAGTAATCCTGTAAACGTAAACAGAATATTTTATATAGATTTTTTTTAATGAAAACTTAAAATCCTGCATTATTTTCCGGACAACCCAATACATTGAACATGCAAAGATTATTTTTGCGGAAAAGTTCGTTTTAGCCCACGTTTTGGCGTTTTGTTTATTAACACCAAACTATTTAAAGTTATTGATTCTGTCAACCGAACAAACCTAATAAAATTGTCAATTTTTCGATGCTCCCTTTAGTGTAGTCAACTATTTCGTACCTTTCCATTTCTTTACTTCAATAAATCTAAATTTTTTTAATATTTTCTGATACAGTGAACCTCTCCCATGTCGACATATGGATATTTTCCGACGTTATCAAAATAAATCGACTGATCAAAGAATATTATTAAATTTAATCTTGGTTGGTTACTTTGAACGATGCAGATCTTTTTATGTATTTATTTTTTATAATTTATCTTTGAACCGACCGTTAAATTTAAACATATTTTCTAATACTACAAAACATACTAATTGATTTATAGTACCTTGATTTTACAGATATTGTTACTAACATATCAATCAATTCCTCTAAATATGTTTATGTTTTTCCTTTTCTTCTCAAGAATTAAGCAGCCTTGTGGTTTATCACAAAAGGAATAGTTTTACAACTTTCATTGGTTCAACACAGCTAAAGCGAATCGTGTAGATTTTATGACCGCAACAAAGACTAAATAACATGCTGCTTAGGTGGTAATTTGTGAGGATTAAGTTAGACCGGCTATTAAATATTAATTGGTTAATAAAAAAGTTTTAGCCGCTTATTTTAATATCTGCTTTCCCATTACGAGATATTTTTAATGAATCGGTGGAAGTTTACGTTTAATTTTATTTATAGATCAATTAGGTTTGGTGGTCCGATTGACCAAATAAATTCTTTTCAATTAATTAATATTTAATTACGGTTTTGGCTGAGATAAAAAGTCAGTGTCACGAGCGGGATTCGAACCCACGACCTCCGGCTAAATACGCCGCTGCTCAACCCTACCGTTTGAATTTTCCCTCCTTTTTGCCATTTTTCAAATGTCGTGTAATCAAGATTCGATTCCCGACAAATGAAATGGCCACGGAGAGCTTTAGTGAAGTATACTTCTTTTTGCTTATTACATCTATTAGGTTTCGCGGTCCGATTTACCAAATAAATTCTTTTCAATTATTTAAACTTTAATTAAAGTTTGACTGAGATAAAAAATTGAAAATTAGCAAAAAGGAGGGGAAATTTAAAAGGTGGGGTTGAGATGAGAAGTTGGTGTCCGAGGGGATCGAAGTCGCGATAGCTCAAGTGGTAGAGCAGCGGCGTATTTAGCCAAAGGTCAAGGGTTCGAATCCCGCTCGTGACTCTGACTTTTTATCTCAGCCAAAACCATACATAAAGATTAATTAATTAAAAAGAATTTATTTATACAAACGCACGTTCTCTGAACAAATGTTTAGTCGTTCGTCTAGGTGAGCGACTCTGTACAACTTTGCCCATCCTGCAAAATACTTATAAACCGATTTTTCGCGCTCTCTCTCATACACTCAAAGACAAAGCCGGACATCTGTATTTATTTGTTTATTTTCCATGATAACTAGTATAAAGGTTAATGGTAGCAATAGCCAACTTGTCGAGTGAGTAATTTTTTCATTGTTTTCTGTGGTAAACCAATAAATTTGAGTAAAAATTAATATTTTTGTTTTCTTAAAAGGATAGCTTTAATTCGAGAATATCTCGCCCGAGCAGACGCTTTGGCCAAGGATTGACGTAGCAGTCACGTAGCTCGTACATAGACCGGGCGCCGGTGTACCACATTCATCCACGATGGTCTACAATGGTTTAGGACCACCGGAAGTGTCGATCGAAAAGAAAGTAGTGGTTGACAGCGATTTATGACGACAAAGACGATCGTTTTATTGCTATTAAAGAGTCATTTAACGGTTTCTTTGATAGGTATTCAATTCCAAACGGTCCGTAATGTAAGGGTGAGCTCCAAAACAGTCATCAGAAAGTTTCATGGAATAGCCTGGTCTCTAGACCTCAAGTATCTGGTTCAATGTATACTGGAGAGGCGACGACTAATCCACATCTCGCTTGGACACTTGAACAATGGGGTATATTCTCTTCAGGAAGTTAGTTATGGTATGGGGTGGAATCAACCTCTATTCCCGTACCGAACTGATTATTAAATAGACTTTTCTTTTGAGGTTGTTGTTAAACAGAGAGTTCGTGTGCGAGAGGAGGAACGAGCCGTGATGAGAAGGATTAAGGACGAGGACGTGGGTCGAATTTTTCTTTTCTTTTATGCGATTCTGTTTTCCGACCGTGTCGTATTGTTATTTAGGAAGAGAACTTGTTTTGTTTCTTTTTGATGTACAATTTGTCTATACAGAGGACATTGTTATTAAATTTTTATTGTTGTGTTTTTTGTAATCCAGGGAACAAATAGAGGTGCCCGAGTTTTGGATGAGAGATGGAACCACGGGAAAATTTACACTGTGTCCAGGTTGCCCGGAGGTGGTTTGTCAACGGCATGACGAGGAATCTGTACAAGCTGTTCCATTCGATCCATTTATTGGGGACAACTTTGTGTTAATGCGTGATAATCCTCGACCGCATGTAGCTCGACTTGTCACCCATTACTTGGAGGATGAACGGATTACCACAATGAATTGGCAAGCACGTTCTCCTCACATGAATCTCATCATGATAAAGATGTCGGGATAGAAATTTTTCTCTGCCTTCAACAAGTGCTGAACAGCTTCAAACCGCTCTTTTTGAAGAATGTACGACATCCGAACGCTTATTTATTCGATGCCTAGAGACTTAAAGCCCTCTGCGATGCCAGAGCATGCACGAAAAATGTTGCATATTTTCTCAGCCTTTTAAGTCACAGACCTGCTCGAGGTCTCATTTTTTAGAAAATTTAACCCTGAACAAGATGGCTTTTTAAATATTTTCCCAGCTTGGTCGTTCATCAGTAAATTCAAACATTCGGGAACTTGTTAAGTTTTGCACTTTTTACGAAAAATTCAAATTGAACTGTGGAGCCTGGAAATCGTCGTTGGTGCTGCGCCCTATGGCAATCGATTTTACAAGGAAGTTTAATATGCTTTAAATTGGTTACCTTTCACTTTGCCCGATTTCTCAACCTTTGTCGAGTTATATGCGATTTTTGAGCAAAAAACGTGATTTTGTTAATTGCTTATGGATAAAACTTATCACTCTCTCTCTCTCTCTCCCCATTTTACCATACCTATTGTTTCCCTACGCTATTCGAATACAGTGTCCATAAAAGAACACATTTTAAAACCATATAATCCATTTACCCACATATGATTTTTTCATTTGAATCGGAGAAATAATCAAACCTATTAAAAAAGTATCTGTCTATATGAACCTCTAACAACCTCACACCATTCATAAATTGAACAGCAAAAATTATTAAACACACCGGCATATTTTAGCCAGTGCTGTAGGATTTTGTTTGGGTTTTTTGCAATCATAAATATGTTGCTTTACTCTCTTATCCAGATATTGGGATGTAAGATCAATGTAAGTTGCCGGACAGTTTAAACATTTGATTTTGTAGATTACGTCAGATGTATTTGTTATTGATGTGGGATCTTTAATTTTGGAAAAAAGTGTTTGAATTGTTTTATAGTTTTTGAAAGCTTTGAAAGTTGCCAGAAGAGAGAAATGTGTTTAATTTATGTGATAGGCCGTAAATGAACGGCATTGAAATGTATGTTCGTTTGTCTGTATTTGATAGATTTAACGTAGTATTATTAGTAATTGTGGATGGTGTTAGTGTTGAGATGAAGTTGTTGATTATGTGTTTAGGGTAGTGATTGGGATGGAGGATATGTTTGTATATCTTTATATTTTTGTGGTGAAATGATTCATGGCTTAGGGTAATCATTCTGTGAAGTAACCCTTTGGCCGTGTTTATTATTGTATGAAGAGGATGGTGTGATGTAAAGTTGAAGTAGCGATCTGTGTTTCTTGGTTTTTGATGCCAATCTGTGATTAATGTGCCATCGGGTTGTTTTATTACGAGTGTATCTAAAAATGGTATTTTTTGTTGTTTTCGATTTCATGTGTAAATTGTAGGCGTGGGTGAAAGCTATTGATTGTATCTAATGAAGTTTGAATTTGATCTGTGGGAACTGCTGTCAATATATCATCTACGTATTTAGTGAGGAAGGGTAATGTGCAAGGAAGTTGTGGTATAACTGTGTTTAATATATGTGTCATAATTATATCTGCAAGGATCGGGCCTACGTTGCCTACCCATGGCTATGTCAAATAATTGTTTGAATGATTGTTATATATAAAATATCCGTTAATACTGCAGTGTCGGACTGGTTGGGTATTTTCTCATGTTGTATGTTTCTATCCCGACTTCCTTCCCCACGCCTTCAAAATCCAACGTATATAAACATAAAACATCAATGGCTCAGTGGCACTCTCAATAGGGCCCACAATAATGACACATCTGCACAGAAAACACGACACTTTGCGTGAGTACAAATACTTCGATTGAGTCTAAGATTTCTAGAATTGTATAAATTCATTTTTTTCCACATGCTACACGTATTTGTATAATTTAAACAATGTTTATAAATCCCAGGTTCTGAAGATGATCTCAATAAAGATCGAAACGTGGGCACGATAAAGAAAATGTTTTTGTAACACCTACGTCACACCAAACCGCATCTCTCGATTTCTGAATAATAATAAATAATGTGTGTGTCGATGAGTTCCACATAATAGAGGCGTATCATGCCTTGCGTCCGTACAGAGAGCGTGTAGTCATTCCGCCGGAGTTAAAATGGTTCTTGGACACGGTAACGAGTTTCAGACTCCACTGTTCCGCTTTTTAGGGGAACTGACACTTTGTTGTTGTATATAGCCGTCAACATATGTATTTTGTGTTTCTGCGTTTTGTATGAGCGAGTGTATTTATTAGAGTGAAGGGGAGAGGCTAATGGTGGAATAGCATCCCCACAGCCCCTCCAAATAATCATTAACTAACGGTCACTAAATACCACACATAATACATACTTATTAAATTCACTAGTTTCGTGGTCCGCTTGACCAATTAATATCTTACAATTAATTAAGGTTTTCAGTTGAGATAAAAAAATTTAAATTAATTGTAAGATATTAATTGGTCAAGCGGACTACGAAACTAGTGAATTTAATAAGTTTAAAATGAAGTATACTTCACTAAAGCTCTCCGTGGCAATTTCATTTGTCGCCGGGAATCGAATCTTGATTACACGACATTTGAAAAATGGCAAAAAGGAGGGAAAATTCAAAAGGTGAAGTTGAGATGGAAAGTTAGTGTCCGAGAGGATCGAGGTCACGTAGCTCTCAAGTGGTAGAGCAGCGGCGTAGATCGTGGGTTCGAATCCCGCTCGTGCCATTGACTTTTTTATCTGAACTGAAAACCTTAATTATTGTAAGATAACACATACTGTTGTATTTATCGTGTCCAAAGAAAATTAAACATTTACTTTTTTCGAAAATTGAAGAATCTGTTAAAAAAATATCAGTTACGTACGTATAATACAAGAGGACGTAGTTAGACGTAGTACTTAATCGTGGGCGAAGTTGCGGAATGTTAAACAGATGTTGTGATCTGGAAGAAGATGAATTAATCCCAATTGTACGTCCAATTATGTAAACAATCCCTCGAAAGGTAAACGATCTTATAACCAAATTACGACGTTAAATCGCTTTTACCTCCTCTGGAAGTTCAACAAACATAAATAATATCGAACGAAACATCGTGTAATCGGAATATTATTCGGCATATGATGTTTTGAATAAAAATGCTATTATTTTATCATTTTAATCAACCTTAAACCGACGATAAAGAAAAAAGTTTAAACAGAAGGCCGCGAAATTCCCGGCGTTACGTAATTTCGAAAATATGCACTACCTTTGGGTTATATATTTTTTTTGACAGCAGAGAAAACAAACAAACTCACACACACCTACACAAACTTATGTATTATTTTTACCGAAAAGATATAAATTTACGAAGAAGAAGGGAAAAAACTTTATTCTGGGACTGGTGTCTCCTAAGAATAATTATGCATGAAATAAATAAAGGAAGTTCCTTCTATGAAATTAAAAATAAAATGAAATAAAAATCTTGGCAGAATGTATAAAAGTAAAACAAGCCATAAGATAATATAACAAGAATATCAAACAAAAATATCAAATATTAACGTAAAGTCTTTGTTTGGAGGGAGAAGAAGTGATTATACAGGTGGAATTTGAAGGAGGAAAAGGAGGTGGCGTGACGAATAACAAGGGGAAGGGAGTTCCTGAGTTTAGGGGCTCGGATCAGAATGGATCTTTCGAAGGTATGGGTTGTATGTTGCGGAAGGATAAGGTGATTGGGGATGAGCGAGTATTACGAGCGTGATGTGAGGAGTTGAATTGGAGGGATTGCGTGATGTAAGGAGGATGACGAGTGTGGATGGACTGGAAAAGAAAGCAACCTGGAAATACTGTGCACGAAAGGAGTGGTAGATTAAAAAAAGTTGGGAATACAACCCCGACACCCAGGACTCCCGTGGAGTGTCGAACACGAATCTTAAGCAACAATTCATAAATTATCTTCAATTATTTAAAATTAATTTTTTTTTATTTGGGTATTTCAAATTCGAGGAAATATGAACCTTCGGTGTTTTATGAAAAAAAAAGCCCATTTCTAAGTATGTGGATGCATGTGTGGGCATAGGTGAATTGAATCGTCACAATTGCCGATATTGGGATAATTCTAATCTTAATTCAATGAGTGAATCACACATCTAATACCCTGAAAAACCAAACGTTTGAGCAGGGATATCATAAGACCTTTATGGGACTTTTAATCATCCATGGCAATTTAAGAGGAGAAAAATACCTTGAGCACCTCGAAGAAATTATTTGCCCGATTGACGCTACAGTGGAAGAAAGTGAGGAAGAAGTTGAGGAAGTAGAAATTATTTTCCAACAAGATGGAGCGCCACCTCGCTACAGAGAAATGTGAAAGACTTTTTAGATGTCTGTCTCCCTTCAAGATGTATAGGAAGACGAGGTTTCATCGAGTGGCCAGCGAGATCTTCAAATCTAACACGTTTTGATTTTTTTATGGGGACCGATCACCTTATCATCTGGAAGATTTACAGGAAAGGATCAAAGAATGTTGTATAAGCAGTGCTCAGTTTGAGAATTTAATTTACTAGGATTAACTTAATAAAGTTACAAGGAGGTAATTGAGTTAGAAATTTGTAATTAACTTAAAATTACTAGGAGGTAAATGAATGGCGATTGAGATAAATAATATTTGAACTTTTTTTTCCAAACCTTAATAACTGTTACCTACAAAACTCTAACAAACTTACAAACTCTACAAGAAAAGTGCCCGAAGTAAAATCTTCTTAAAAAAAGTCGTAGGATTTAATTCCGTACTCAAAATGATACCTTCCTATTTGAAAAAAAGCCATGGGGTCGTACCGTATATTGAAAAAAATTAAATTTCAGAGTCAGATTCTACGTAAAAAATCATGTAAAGATCAGTCCTATTTTTTTTTTAATTATTTCCAAACGAAAGAAATAGTAGTTAGTTTAGTTTTAGTAGGTAGTTTATATATAATCACCCGGTACGTTTGATTGAAAGTTCTGTTGCATACTCTTCAAGATATAAACCCATTATTTACTTGTGAAAACGATTCTGGAACGAAATGGAGGAGAGAGAGAGAGAGAGAGAGAGAGAGAGAGAGAGAGAGTGAAAGAGAGAGAGTGAGAAAGAGGGAAAGAGAGAGTGGTGTGTGTGTGTGTGTGTGAGAGAGAGAGAGTGGTGTGTGTGTGAGAGAGAGAGAGTGAAAGAGAGAGAGAGAGAGAGAGAGTGAGAGAGAGTGTGAGAGAGAGTGTGTGCGTGTGTGTGTGAGAGAGTGAAAAAGAGAGAGAGAGAGAGAGTGAGAGAGAGTGAGAGAGTGAGAGAGAGAGAGAGAGTGTGTGTGTGTGTGTGTAAGAGACAGAGAGTGAGAGGGAAAATGATATATATTAATAATACGTCGTGCTCATTAAAATCCCAGCATGAGGAGTTCAGTCAAAGCGGATGAACTATAACAATAGCGTTCGAGGTGAATTCCTGGGAGACCTACTATGGATACGTTGGAAGCAATCTCTTCCCAGGGGATTTTGGGTGCACTCCGCATTCCCCCCATCCTATATCCCGTTATTATCTTGAGAGTAAAGAGAAATTCGGCTGTTCGACGAAATGTACTCTTCAAATAAGAAAATCCCGTTACCCTATAAATTATCTACTATTGATCTTCAACTCGCTATACCGCTTTCTAGTTTTGACATATGTGTACATAGATATATTTCAAAGAGCAAACTTATGGATTAATAAATTGAACATTGCTGGATCTGAATATTTATTAGGGTTGTGTACAGCACAATTTCGACTTCAACAATCCAAAAATATTACACACAGAACAAAACAAACATAACCGTAACTTTGTAGAAATGGTTTACATCAACAGAGATAAACACAGCATCAATTACAGAAGAGACACATGTAAACTCAGTCAGGTACGCTAATATCATTAATCTAATTCATTATCGATAACAATGTATAAATCATCATCACATCACACAAAACATATAATATAACAGTAAATATAATATAAAACAATCATCATATTCCACATAGTCCAATTCTTCAACAATTTGGCTTCCCTCCCCTTTCCCTAACTATCCCCTTCTATATAATCCTAAGAGGACAATCAGGCCGAACCATTAACCATTTTTCCCATTGTCGGCACCTTTCACTTCAAATAAGCCGATTCTTCATAAAAAATGCATTCCTATTCCCAACTTCCCTCTCTCACCCCTTCACAATCCAACATATATATTTTTTTTAATCGAATTTGTAGTACATTACATATAAACATAAAACATCAATATCTCACTTTCAATCTCAACAAGACACGCACTAATTGTGGGATCTACATTTACACAGAAAACAAACACTTTGAGTGAGTATAAATAATTTGAGTGAGTTTAAAATTTCGAGCATTGTATAAATTCATTTTTTCGCATCCTGCATGTATTTGTATAATTTAAACAATGTTTATAAATCTCAGGCCCTGAAGATGATCTCAATAAAGATCGAAACGTTGGCACGATAAAGAAAATGTTTTCCTGAAACCTACATCACACGATTTGTGAATAATTAGCTTTAAGAATAATGTAAAACTAATTATTGTAATATTTTTAAATTCTTTGACTATCCAATTAAGAAGTCCGGCCAAATACAAAAACAATTTTTCTTCAAATTTTTATTTTCATTTTTCGGGACCCAACTGTTGCCTATACTGAAATAGTAAGGCAAAAAAAATCGGGACATTTATTATATCCTAACAAAAGCTTTAGGGATCGTAGTTCATTAACTTTTACCTTAAATAATTCAAACAAGCTTAAAATTTGCCCTCTGTGAATCTGAAAGTCAAGTTTCAGTGTTTCCAATCGGAAGCGTAACGATTAAATCGTAGTTTGTATTATTTATATATTATTTTGTTAGTGAGATACAGCTGTTTTTGTTTGCATGAAATTAAATCAGACTAACAATAAACATAATTAATTTTCTTATTAATATACATAATAATCTTAAAAATTTAGCATTGTATAAATTCATTTTTTTAATCTAAAATTTTCTAGCATTGTATAAATTCATTTTTTTAATCTAAAATTTTCTAGCATTGTATAAATTCATTTTTTTAATCTAAAATTTTCTAGCATTGTATAAACTCATTTTTCTTCTTCTTTTTTTAATCTAAAATTTTTTAGCATTGTATAAATTCATTTTTTCTCACCTCCTCCATGTATTTTTAAATTTGAACAATGTTTATTATTCCCAGGCCCTGAAGATGATCTCAATAAAGATCGAAACGTTGGCACGATAAAGGAAACCTACGTCTCACCAGACCGCATCTCACGATCGCCGAATAATCATTGACTAACGGTCACGAAAACACACACATATCTTAATAATATATAAACTATTATATTTCCAAGATCTTTATGAAAAAAATTATTCATCTTGGTGAGAGAAAAACGGTAGGTTCGTATGAATTCAGAAAACAGAGATTTTCCCGATAAATAATAAAAATATGAAAAAATGTTTCTACCTTTCTGTGCTAAGGTATACTTTTTTATATATAAATTAAAGAAATCCGGATTTTTCGCCATCTGGGAATAAATTAAAGTAAAAGGTATGATAAAGTCTACAGGTTAGGAAGAAAGAAACTGCAGACATTAAAAAAATCACGTTTACGACATATCTAATTATTCCAACAAAGGAGGCTTTTACACCCTTTCTAAAATTTCAGTGATCGCTAACGGCAAAAGGGATCGCGTTCAAAGGGTTATAAAAGTTCCATGGTTCCAGATTTTTTTTTTTTTTTTGAAGGCCATTGTACAAACGTCGGCCCGGTTCTTCGATTACTCTCTGCTAGAATTAGCCGGAAACAACGAGCCTGTCACGGGTTGGGTTAAGGGGATAATCCCTGTATTATCTTCAATCCTTTACAATAGTCAGCATGCAGTGCTAAGTCAGATAGATGACGAGGTGGCCAATTGTCTCAATTGTCTGCGCCGTAATTAATCAACATTACTTTTGACGATGTATCAAATGTGTTTTTTATTTTTTAAGTCAGGTCATAGATAACATACAATTACAATTAACGATGCCTGTATCAGCATGTTTGAATTGTATTATTTTTACCTTAAAACTATCCAGTTTTAGTGAGATTTCCTCTTTTGCACTGCAGTGTTGAACCTGTACTTTGATTGTTTATGATCATTTAGGTCGGCCTTTCCTTGCCTGATAGATATTATTCGGCTTCTGGCATCATCAGGCTAGATTTTCTTCCTCGCCATAATACAACCCTGACAAACGGATAGACAAAAAAAATGAAGTTGTAATTAACTAACAAAAATATCGAATCTCGTTAACTTACATCTATAATCGTAATCTTACACATAAATATTTAATTCCAATTTAATCCATTTCACTAGTTGAATCATAATTGATCGCGGCTGATCCGCATGTAATAGTTAACAAGTTTAACCGATTTGTTTGCTGATTAACTTCGTTTCGTTGAGATTCCCCTCACGTTGAAACTTCAGACATCTCGTTTACCTAAAGATCAATAACCCAATATAACATCAACATCAAGTTTCAATGTGTGTTTTTTCAATTATATAACCTGCTGAGCCTTTATTGTAAATAGCGTATTGCAACGGGATTTGAAAATCCTAATTTCAATTATATTACTTCAGATTATTTATAGCATTAAATTCACTAATTTCGTGGTGCGCTTGACCAATTAATATGTTACAATTAATTAAGGTTTTTAGTTGAGATAAAAAAGTCAATGGCACGAGCGGTATTCGAACCCACGATCTTCGGCTAGATACGCCGCTGTTCTACCACTTGAGCTCGATCCACTCGGACATAAACTTCCTATCTCAACCCCACATTTTGAGTTTTCCCTCCTTTTTACCATTTTTCAAATGTCGTGCAATCGGATTGGATTCTCGGCGACATGAATGACAATGAAATATACTTCATGTTAATTCATTAAATTCACTAATTTCGTGGTCCGTTTGACCAATTAATATTATTTATAGCATTGATTCGAGTGTATCGATACTATATTGGTCAAAAATGTCTGCATTTGACTGTGTTGGTGTGTGTGTGTGTGTGTGTGTGTGTGTGTGTGTGTGTGTGTGTGTGTGTGTGTGTGTGTGTGTNTAACTGAGAGACGGAATGAAAGAGAGAGACTGAGTGAGAGAGTAAGTGACTGAAAGATTAAGAGACTGAATGAGAGAGAAAAAGCGAGAGAGAGAGTGGCTGAGAGAGAAAGAGATAGTCACTGAGAGACTGAGAGAGAGAGAGAGAGAGAGAGAGAGAGTAAGTGACTGAGAGACTGAGTGAGAAAAAGAGAGAGTGACTGAGAAGCTGAAGGAGAGAGAGTATTGAATTGAATGTTTTATCTATAAAAGTTCGCAAAATTGGTCTCAGGGACCTGACATTTAACGATTGTGTGTGTGTGTGTGTGTGTGTGTGTGTGTGTGTGTGTGTGTGTGTGTGTGTGTGTGTGTGTGTTTGAAAGAGAAAGGAGGGAGCAAATGTCTCTTAGGCCGAGATAAATAGAGGGATCGATGGACGGATGAGAAAGCGAGAGAGACAAAGAATGAATTTGGAATGAGGAAAATGTATAGGCAATTTCAAGTCTTTACCACCACTGTACGGCAAAATTACAAAACCGGTAATTTTCAATTGTACGGAGAAAATTTAATTACTATAATAGCCACGTGGAATAGGGTTGTGGTCAGAAAAACAAATAGTGTTATCGTAACAATGCCAAGCTTTCGACGATATCTTTCGCCTTCTTCAGAACAATTTTAAATAATTTTTACATTCGACATATCATAGATTCTTGAAAACTTACACGTACCTAATTTTTTTACTTCATTTATTTGTATCTACAACTGTACATGTTTTATATACAACCAGCAGATTGGATTTCAGATTATGTGTTTGGCATTATGGACGTTATATAGAAAGCTACCCATTGGCAGCCGCTCTGGATTAATGAAATGATATTAATCATTTAAGAGGTCTCTTATTCATATTCTTTTCAGACGTTTACGTGGTAATTGTGGGGAGTAATCGTATTTGTGTGTTGGTGTGATTTTGTAATTTACTATGAAAACGTCTGTAATATGTTTTGATGGATGAAAAAACGGTTGGGATTTGAAAATTTCTGTGAAGTGTATTACTGTTTTCATAAAAAGGAGCAGAAACAATTAGTCTTAAAATTTTGGATTAAAAACTTTGTAATCTTTGAATATTGGAATACTTCGCCGATCCATATACTTGGCACCCGTACATCCAAATAGGTTTGAGTAGGTATGTTTATGTAGAAAGTTTTGATTTTAATCGTAATTTTGATTGTCGGTTGAGTAGGTAATAAAGAATTTTAAATCGTTTGTTCAGTGTCTGTTTTTTTAATCATGTGTGTGGATTCCAAGTTAGTCTTCTATCAAATGTAAGTCCCAAATAGTTAACTTTGTCGGATTGAGGAACAGGTTCATTGTATAAGGATATGCTAGGTAGTAATTAAATTTTATTTTCCAAAGATTGCTCCATTTTTCAATTGTGGATATGTGGTTTTGTAACATGAGTGAAGCTTGTGTAGAAGAGAGATGGCTTGTTAATATGGCGGTATCATCTTCGTATGTGGCGGTAAGTGTATTCTCATTTGTGGGCATATGAGAAGTAAAAATTGTGTACAACAGCGGAGCTAGTATTGACCCTTGTGGCACAGCTGCGAGCACTTCTTCCATCCCAGAAGTCTCCGTATCTTGGTTTACTACAAAAAATCTCTCTTTAATGTATGATTGTATAATCAGGTAACAGGCCTGGGGTAAAAATAATTTTAATTTGTACAATAATCCCTCATGCCATACTTTGTCGAAAGCCTGAGAAACATCTAGAAACACTCCAGACGCGTACAGTTTCTGCTCGAGACACGAAGTAATGAAATCAGTCACTCTGTAAGTTGATGAGTGGTGTTATGATGGGTTCGAAAGCCAAATTGATGGTCTGGTAAGATGTTCGAAATAGCAATAGAGATAATTCTTTTGTAAATTAATTTTTCGAATAATTTAGAAGGAACGGGTAACAAACTAATAGGACGATAAGATCATGGGGAGCTTAAATTTTTTTATGGGATCATTTTAATGTAAGAAAGTTTCCAATGTATGGGGAAGTGTGTAGTCCTCAAAAATGCGTTAAATAAAGAAGTAAAAAAGACGACTGCTTTTTTGGAAGTTCTTACAGAACTTCAGCTGTTATCAAATCATGACCAGGTGATTTTTTTGTAGGAAGCTGTCGTATTTCTTGTGATACTTGTTTTGGAGTTATTGGTACATAATTACATCTAATAAACATTAATAAACATAATTACAGGTACATAATTAAAATCTAAAAGCGTTTACGCTTGTTAAATAACAAAGAACTTTCTTCAGTACTATTTTAACTATGTACATACATATGTAACTTAATTCTAATAATAAATAAATATTAAACCAAATTTAACAAAAAATTCCACCCAATGGATTTTTGTTTTCTTTGTCTCGATAAAAGAAAATTGTGCCCTTAATTTATCTCATTGTTTTGACCAATAATACTTGTTTATGCTATGTTTTAAATTTGGAATATCAATTGGAAGTAAACATTCTTAATTCTCAATCCAAAACAAGGGTAAGGGATTTATTTTTCAATGTTTAAATTTTATGGATTTTTAAAATTTTATCCAGTCTCATTTGAATTCTGAAGAAATAAACTTTGTTTTCTTCTTTATTTTCTTAATTTCAATTTTTAAACACAATATGCCACTTAATGCTGAGGATGTGGTGAGGCACTTATGCCGTCGGAGTTCCCTACGAAACACTGCTAGACGTTTACGAGAAGCTGGGCCCTACCATAGAAGGCCGGTTCTGGACGCCCTCGGGTAACAGAACCACAGGATGACTGTTTTTTTGACTTTAAGAATTTGGCGAAAACGGCGCCTTACTCTTGATCAAGCGATTCATCAGCTCAAGGAAGTTAGAGGTGTCCAAATTTCTGAACGCACTGCTCGAAGAAGAGTAAATCAGTATGGACTGATGGCTTTTCGCCCCGTAAGAAGACCAGAATTGACATACCGAGTTGCACGGCTCGCATTTGCTCTAAAACAAAGCCATTGGACTTTGGACGAATGGTCTGCTGTACTTTTTACAGATGAATGTAGATTTCCTCTACGATCTCCTACATGGGCACGAAAGAGTGTGGAGAAGAAATGAAAGGTACGAAGCCTGTAATTTTTCCCAGAGCCGACCTTTTCGACGCACTCAGTCATTGTGTGGGCGGGATTCACAATGGAGAGTTACAAGGAGTTAGCGGTTGTTCGTGTAGGGTTTAGAAGGCCACTCGCTATCTGGATGAAATTTAGGAACATCACGTGTTGGCTATCCTCGATGAAATTAGCGACAATCTTATTCTAACGCACGATAATGCCCGTCCATATATCGCTCGCATAGTACAAACGTACCTTCAACAGCATAACATCAGGGTCTTAGCCTGGCCAGATCCCGGACTTGAACCCCATCGAACATTTATGAGATAACCTCAAACGACGAATAAGAGCATGTCCATCACTTCCTGATACACTCCTCGATCTTGAAAGGTCTCTTCGTGAAGGATGGGCTAACCTCCAGCAAAGAGACATTTCCAGACTGGTAGAAAGTATGCCGAGGCGTCTTCGAGATGGAATTAAGGCAATAGGGGAAATACGCAATATTCAAATTAAAATTTGAAAACAAAATCAAAACAAATGTTATCTGTCCGTCTTTTTTGTGCATTTTCCTTACTAATTTACATTTTATTTTACTTTTTTAAACTAAGACTCAATTATTTAACGTTAAAAAATGTGAAACTTTGATTAATACATTAAAAAGTATAGAAATCACGTTATATTACAAGTGGGTAGAAATTTTTGCCTGTCTCATATATATATATATATATATATATATATATATATATATATATATATATATA